>NW_007797572.1:0-1340 GCF_000696425.1 Galeopterus variegatus | reverse complement strand
GATTTCTAGTTTTATTCCATTGTAGCCAGATGAGATAATTGGTATTATTTTATTTTATTTTTAATTTATTGAGACTTGTTTTGTGACCTAACATTTAGTCTGTTCTAGAGAATGTTCCATGTGCTGCTGAAAGAATGTGTATTCTGAAGCATTGAATGAAATGTTCATCATATGTCTGTTAGGTCCAAATGGCCTAGAGTAGAGATTAATTCTGATGTTTCCTGGTAAATTTTCTGTCTGAATTATCTGTCTTTTGTTGAAAGTGGGGTATGAAAGTTCCCAACTATTATTGTGTTGGAGGCTATTTCTCCTATTAGTTCTAACAGTAAATACTTTATATAGATGGATGTGCCAGAGTTGGGTGCATATATATTTAGAATTGTTATATCTTCTTGTGAACTGATCCCTTTATCATTGTATAATGACCTTCATTATCTTTTTTTTTTTTACTTTTTTCCTTGGCTTGAAGTTTATTTTATCTGATATGAGTGAAGCTACTCCTGCTCTTTTTTGGTTTCCATTTGCATGAAATATCTTTTTCCATCTCTTCACTTTCAGATGGAATGTGTCTTTACAGGTGAAGTGAGTTTCTTGCAGACGGCATATTGTTGGTTCTTGTTTTATAATCCATTGAGCCACTCTGTGTCTTTTAATTGAGGCATTTAATCTGTTTATATTTAGGGTTATTATTGATAATTATGAACTTGTTACCTCCATTTTATCCTTTACTTCTGGTTGTTTCGTTGATCCTTTTTTTCTTTTTTCCAATTTTACTGTCTTCCTTTGTGACTGAGTAATTTTTTCTAGCAGAGTATTTTGATTTCCTGCCATTCATTTTTAGTGTTTCTTATAAGTTTTTTTGTTTTATGGTTACCATGAGGCTGACAAAATCATGTGTTAGTTATAACAGATTATTTTAGACTAATAACTTAACTTTGATATCTAAGAAAAAAGGAAAAACCAAAACCAGCTCTACATTTTGGTGTCATCTGCCCCACACACCATTTTTTGACAATTTGTTGTTTCAAGATGCAACTTTTACTATTGACTATCTTTTATACAGTTGTTGTATTTATTATTGTCTTGTTAGGTTTGTCTTGATACTAAGGATGTAAGTGGTTTATTCACTACCCTTACGACATTGGAGTATTCTGAGGTTTTCTACAAACTCACTTTACCAATGAGTTATGTACCTTTAAATGTTTTCTTGCTGCTCTTTGGTGTTGTCTTCTTTTAGACTGAAGAACTCTTGTTAGCATTCCTTATAATGCAGGTCTAATATTGATGAATTTCCTTAACTTTCATTTGTCTGGGAAACACTTTATTTCCCCTTCATATTT
>NW_007797571.1:0-1340 GCF_000696425.1 Galeopterus variegatus | reverse complement strand
CATCCTCTTCTTTTCTGTATCTCTGCTGGTGACTCTCCTTGTGTCAATGCACTCCAGTGGTAGACAGACCATCTGCATGGTGGTTGTGGTGTCTAGCTGCTTTCATGGCAGCCATGGTTATTGTCGTGGCTGTGGTGGGCCACCCACATGGAGGTGATGTTTTTGGCATGCTCTTTGGTGCTGGCAGTGTACCTGATTATGCAGGCCCCAATGAGCTGGTGTGGTGTGCCTGGTCGTAGGAGGGGGGGTCTGGTTCCTTTCTCCATGACTTGGGCCCCAGGTGGACCCCGAGGTGCTGGAATGGTGTACCTGGTTGTGGGAAGGGGCTCCAGTCCTCTTCTCCATGACTCGCTTTCCTGGGCAGGCCCTGAGGCATTGGTGTAGTGTGCCTGGTTGTGGGAGGGGGGATCTGGTCCCTTCTCCATGACTTGGGTTCCCGGGTGGAACCTGAGGTGCTGGCGCAGTGTGCCTGGTTGTGGGAGGGGGTTCTGTTCCCCGACTCCACACCCTGGGCCCCTGGGTGGGGCCCTGGAGGCACTGGCAATGTGCCTAGATGTGGGAGTAGGGTCCAGTCACCTTCTCAATGCCTTGTATCTCTGGGAGGCCCTGAGGCACTAGCACAGTGTGCCTGGTTGTGTGGGGGGGGTCCAGTCCCATTCCCCATGCCTTGGGTCCCCGGGCAGGCCCCGAGGTGCTGGTGTGTTGTGTTTGATTGTGGGAGGGGGGTCTGGTCCCCTTATACATGCCTTGGGTCCCTGGGCAGGCCCTGAGGCACTGGCATGGTGTGCTTGGTTGTGGGAGGAGGGTCCAGTCCCCTTCTCCATGACTCGGATTCCTGGGAGGGTCCTGAGGCACTGGCGTGGTGTGCCTGGTTGTGGGAGGGATGTCCTGTCCCTGGCTCCCTACCTTGGGTCACTGGGAAGGCCCTGAGGCACTGGTGAGGTGTCCCTGGTTGTGGGAGAGGGTTCTGGTCCCTTCTGCATGACTCGAGTACCTGGGCAGGCCCTGAGGCACTGGCACGGTTTGCCTGGATGTGGAAGTGGGGTCTGGTGCCCGGCTCCAAGCCACCAGTTCCCAGGCAGGCCCCAAGGTGCTGGTGGTGTGTCTCAGCCGGAACTAATTTTTTGTCCTTTGCTTACTTCTAAAAGGGGGGATCTTCCTGTGGGAACCAGTACTTGAGCTGTGTGGTTGACCTAAATTGCTGCTTTGTTGCTGTTTCCCTAGGGAAGGCTTTTTGTGCAGCTCAGGGTTTAATGGTTGGTCTTATAGGTATTTCCAGCTCTCCAGAGACCCAGTGGATCTGGATTGTGTAGAAACTCTGATCTGGGCTTGAGTTTTTT
>NW_007797570.1:0-1340 GCF_000696425.1 Galeopterus variegatus | reverse complement strand
GACTCCCCTGGGGAGATTTATCCCGCCAGGTGATAAGACCTGGGTTCCAAAGGGAGCAAGAGACAAGCCTTTGGGCAACTGTATTCAATTAAATTACCAAGAGTGGAAATCCATGAAGGTTTTTGGTAGGAATTAAACTCTGCCTCTGAGACTTTAATTCTAGCCCTGTTTGTTCTTACACTACCTGTCAGGTCATAGGAAAATCCTATTTTGGCTCCATTTCCTCTTGTATAAAATGAGAAAATTGAATTAGAATATCTGTAGACCGTGTCTCAGCTCCAAAACTTTAGGATTCTATGATAGGAGATCCCTCTAGAAATTTAATTTGGCTGCAGCGTGAATGGTAGATTATTATGTTAGCCTTCTGATATCCCTGCCTCCAGGCTTGCTCTTCCCCCAAAGTAGTCTCTTTACTGACCACAAGAACTTTTCCTAAACAGGTCTGAATTTTATCCCCTGCTTGAAATTTTTCAAAAGTTTCCCAGAACTTTCAGGTTAAAGTTCAAAGGCCTTGGTTTGCCAAACAAATTGTTTTCATCATTTGGCTACTTTATACTCCTCTAAAGGCCTCATCTAGCATTTATCTCATTTTAGCATAATCGTTGGTTTGTCTCTCCTAAACACTGTAAACTCATCTTTGCCTTCTAAGAATCTAGCATAGGTGCTCGTATACAGCAAGAACACCACAAATACTAAATGAATGAATAAATGTATTGAAGCAGGAAGACCAGTAAGTTTAGCAAAGTTCTGGAGAGAAGTAACAATTCTGAATTGACATGGCAGTACCAAGAATGGAAAGGTGGGTATTAATTGGTAAATCATTGTGAAAACACAACCTAGAAGACATGATCAAAGAGTGTCATCAAAGCAAGGCAGCACTATAGAGGTCAAATGCTTAGGGGTGTATTTGTTAACTATTTAGCTTTATTGAGTCTTAGATGATGTTTATCATTAAAAAAATGATCTGGTTCCAATGTGCTATGGCAGTCTATTCTACATTATCCATACATTATGACCTCATTCTTTAAGAATCTGATGTGACTATGAACTAAGTGAGCTACAAAGTGAGTAAAGTAAGGGAGTGAAGTCTACTATGGGCACAAATGAAGGGAAAAATCAGAGAGATTCAGTTTTATCTGTTGAATGCCAGAAACCCCGGGAAATAAAGTAAATGAAAAGTAACTTTAAGTACATTGGAGTGTGTGAAAAGGAAGATTGGGATGCTAAATAAAGCTTAGTGGTACCCATCAGCCACCCAAAAAATTTTTTAAAGGCTTAATGTGTTGGGCATAACTTTGCGCGCATGCGCCCTGACGCGCATGGGCGCCAGTTCATGCGCT
>NW_007797569.1:0-1340 GCF_000696425.1 Galeopterus variegatus | reverse complement strand
CCACATCTTCGGTTCAGTGAGTTATGCTGGATTCTAAGCAGGGAAGCTTCTCTGATGCTTTGTGACACAGATTTTGAAACAGAAGTCTCACAACACCTTTCCCCCGTGGGCTTCAATGGGCTTTCACATAGAACTTGCAAACCTGAATTCCTACATGCTCGATGTGAGAAGCACATTCTGTTCTCTCTTCCCTTAGAGTTAAAGCTGCTTGTAGAAGATGAACCTCCAGGGAGTGTTTTTGGCAGAGATATACCCCACACTTTTCAAGCCTCCTTCAATGCCGTTTGCAGTGTGATTTCGCTTCTAATTTCAAAAATTACAAAGTTTGGAGCTCAACTTCTCTTGTAACTGCAACATCTTCGGTTCAGTGAGGTATGCTGGATTCTAAGCGGGGAAGCTTCTCTGACGCTTTTTGACAGAGATTTTGAAACAGAAGTCTCACAAGCCTTTTCCCCCGTAGGCTTCAATGGGCTGTGACATAGAACTTGCAAACCTTAATTCCTACATGCTAGATGTGAGAAGAACATTCGGCTCTTTCTTCCCTTAGAGTTAAAGCTGCTTACAGAAGTTTAACCTCCAGGGTGTGTTTTGGGCAGAGATATACACCACACTTTTCAAGCCTGCTTGAATGCCGTTTGCAATGTGATTTCGCTTCTAATTTCAGAAAACAAAAAGTTGGGAGCTCAATTTCTCTTGTAACTGCCACATTCTCGGTTCAGTGAGTTATGCTGGATTCTAAGCGGGGAAGCTTCTCTGACGATTGTTGAAAGAGATTTTGAAACAGAAGTCTCAGAAGCCGTTTCCCCACAGGCTTCAATCGGCTTTCACAGAGATCTTGCAAACATGAATTCCTACATGCTAGATGTGAGAAGCACATTCTGCTCTCTGTTACCTTAGAGATAAAGCAGCTTGTAGAACCTGAACCTCCAGCGAGTGTTTTTGGCAGAGATATACACCACACTTTTCAAGCATGCTTCAATGCCGTTTGCAGTGTGATTTCGCTTCTAATTTCAGAAAACCAAAATTTGTAGCTCAACTTCTCTTGTAACTGCCACATCTTCGGTTCAGTTAGTTATGCTGTTTTCTAAGCGGGGAAGCTTCTCTGACGCTTTTTGACAGAGATTTTGAAACAGAAGTCTCACGAGCCTCTTCCCCCATAGGCTTCAATGGGCTTTCACATAGAACTTGCAAACCTGAATTCCTACATGCTAGATGTGAGAAGAACATTCTGTTCTCTCTTCCCTTAGAGATAAAGCTGCTTGTAGAAGCTCAAGTTCATGGGAGTGTTTTTGGCAGAGATATACAGCACACTTTTCAAGCCTGCTTGAATGCCGTTTGCA
>NW_007797568.1:0-1340 GCF_000696425.1 Galeopterus variegatus | reverse complement strand
CTTGATGAGATTAACCTTTGAGCTGGTGGACTGGGTAAAGCAGATTGCCTCCCTAATGTGGATGGGCATCACTCAGCTGGGCCTGAGCAGAGCAAAAAAGCTGATCCTCCCATGAGTAAAGGGAACTCCTCCTGCCCAACTGCTTTCGAGCTGGGATATCATTTTTTTTTTCTTGCCTTCAAACTCAAATGAAAATTTTGTTTCTTCCTGGGTCCCAAGCCTGCAGGCCTTCAGACTGGAGGTACACTATTGGCTCTCCTGGGTCTCGTTTGTTGGCTGCTGACCTTGGGATTTGTCAGCCTCCATAATTGCCTGAGCCAATTCCATGTAGTAAATCTCTTTATATACATATATGCACACACACACAAATCCTATTGCTTCTGTTTCTCTGGAGAACTCTAATACTCATATATTATTGTAATTCTAAAACAATTCTATTTTTATTTTTCATAAAGCAAATAGGTTAATATATTATTTCTACTTAGGAAACATTGTCTCTGTAAAAAAAAAGAGATGAAAATATTTTTTAAAAAGAAGGTAAGAAAAGCCCTATACTACGACATTCATGTAGAAAATATCATTAAGAACTCGTGATTTTCTTGAAAATATATCTCCTGACTTTATTCATTGAAATGACCTTGTAGAAGTGAATACACCCAGGGAAAGAAAAAGAGGTGGAGATAGAAAGAAAGCTCTTCCTTTACAGAATGCAAGCTAACAAATGCAGAAAAGATTACAGAATTTTTAAAATCATCATTTTGGAGCCCCCAATGTAATAATTTATTCACACAGGGATCCTCACAGGCTCTTAAAGTGTTTGGCAAAATATTGTTAGTGACAGGGTATTCACACAATCTCGAAGTATCCCCCCACAGATTATTTACCAATTGAAAAAGTAAAAAAAAAAAAAACAAAAACTATACATAAACAATGGCAAAACATTAGCCAGCATATCATATTTGCATCACAACTATTAGGACAACCTAACATCATTTGCCTCTTGATGTGACGGAGTAACAAGTCCTTAACATCACCTCTCTAATATTCTCACCCAAATTGTTTGAGTTTGATCTACAGACTTTACTCCAAGTTGCAGGGGAAAAAAATAAAACAATCAAGTGCTACCAGGAACAAAGTAAACAACACCATGAGAAGACAGATCAATCCAGGAGGTAGGATATTGGGCTGAACTCTTCAAAAAAACACCATCCAGAAAGACATAAAAGGAAGTGGACTGTTCTATAATAAACTAAAGAGTAATATGAGCCGTATGCAATGTTTGAACCTTAACAGCATCCTGAATTGAATAAAGGAACATAGATTACATAGATGATATAAGG
>NW_007797567.1:0-1340 GCF_000696425.1 Galeopterus variegatus | reverse complement strand
AGCCTGTAGGAATGCACGTTTGCAAGTTCTGTGTGGAAGCCCTTTGGAGCCAAGGGGGAAAAAGGTTGTGAGAGTTTTGTTTCAAAATCTCCGTCAAAAAGCAAGATAGAAGCTTCCGCACTTAGAATCCAGCTTTACTCACTGAACTGAAGATGTGGTAGTTACAAGAGATGTTGAGCTCCAAACAGTTTGTTTTTGGAATTTAGAAGTGAAATCACACTCCAAACGGCATTCAAGAAGGCTTGAAAAGTATGGTGTATATCTCTGCCAAAAACACTCACTGGAAGTTCAGCTTTTGGTATCAAGTTTAACTCTCAGGTAGCAGTCAGCAGAACGTCCTTCTCTTTTCTAGCCTGTAGGAATTCAGGTTTGCAAGTTCTCTTGTAATTACCGCATCTTCAGTTCAGTGAGTTATGCTGGATTCTAAGTGGGGAAGCTTTTCTGACACTTTTTGCCCGAGATTTTGATACAGAAGTGTCACAAGCCTTTTCCACCATTGGCTCCAATGTGATTTCACAGAGAAGTTGTAAACTTGAATTCTTACAGGCTAGATATGAGAACCACATTCTGTTGCCTCTTCCCTTGGAGTTAAACATGCTTGTAAAAGCTGAACCTCCAGTGAGTGTTTGGCATAGGTATACAACACACTTTTCAAGCCTGCTTGAATGCCATTTGCAGCGTGATTTGCCTTCTAATTTCCGACAACAAACTGTTTGGAGCTCAACTTCTCTTGTAACTACCACATCTTTTTTTTCAGTGAGTTATGTTGGATTCCCAGCGGGGAAGCTTCTCTGATGCTTTTTGACAGAGATTTTGAATCAGAAGTCCCACAAGCCTTTTCCCCCATAGGCTACAATGGGCTTCCACATAGAACTTGCAAACTGGAATTCCTACAGGCTAGATGTTAATAGGACGTTCTATTGAATGCTACCTTAGAGTTAAACTTGATTGCAAAAGCTGAACCTCCAGTGAGTGTTTGTGGCAGAGATATACACCACACTTTTCAAGCCTGCTTGAATGCTGTTTGGAGTGTGATTTTGCTTCTAATTTCTGAAAACAAACTGTTTGGAGCTCAACTTCTCTTGTAACTACCACATCTTCAGTTCAGTGAGTTATGCTGGATTCTCAGCGGGGAAGTTTCAGTGGGACAGAATGGAAATCCAGAAATAGAACGTATTGCATATGGAAATATAAGTGCAGTTCTGCAAATCAGTATAGGAAAAGATGGACTTTTTATTGTGTAGAGGAAGTTTAGTCATATAAAAATGGATAAATTGGATCCAGTTCTTATACCGTACTCCAGGATAAATTTCATATGGGTTAATGGTATACCATCCAAA
>NW_007797566.1:0-1340 GCF_000696425.1 Galeopterus variegatus | reverse complement strand
CAGCGCTCACTGGCTGAGCGCAGTGCGGCCAGTCTCAAAAAGGACAAAAAAAAAAAAAAGAGAGAACAGAGCTGAAGTGAAGTACTGGGAAGTCTACTGAGGCACTGCCCTTCCATCCAGCTTTTATTAGGTACAAACCTGACTTACAAAATCTCCATCTGTCTGACTTCTGTGTCTGCCTCTAATCAGAAGAAGGCAGATAAAAAGGAACATTTACTGGAATCCCTAAAATCTGAACATCGTTTTTTTCCCCAAAAATTATCTTAAGAAAACCTAATGCTCATAAACATACTCATAAATTATTTCTATATTGAACAGTTTAGTTTATGGCCTTTGTCCCAGACTGATATTTCTACCAGTTACTCTAACAATGAGTTTGGTTTAAACATACACACAGAGGATCAAGGGTACCTATAAGATAAATAAGGAAATCATAGAATTTGCCAACCTACTCGAACTATATTTACCAGTTTGCCATACTGAGCAATAAGCTGAATGACTTCAGTGTTCATTTAATTGTTATTTATAAAATTACATCTCAGAATATTTCAAAATTCAAATATACAAACCTATCTGATAGGCCAAATCTGACCTGAGTTCACCCACTCCAAGGGCTGGAAAGAGCTACGGAGCACCCTGCCCACCAAGGCCCTAAAAAGCCCTGCTTTCCTGGCTGCCCAGTGGGAAGGCTAATGTGCTGTCAGACCCTTGCAGCATGCCTGCAAGCACATGTCCAAGCAGGAGCCACACTCTGTCAAACTGCCAAGGCAAGTCATTCCACAAGGCAATTACAATAATAGGCTAAACTTTGTTGGTGACAGTTAAAATAGAACCAGAGAGAAAAGCAACATGGATCCACCAATGAAGAGGGAAAACACTGGCTCCACATGCTAGAATTGTTAGCAAAAACAATTGGACAAAGATGGTTTCTGCAGGCCTTTGTCAATAAACATGCTGCCAGATATTTACTAACAAACAACATGATGCCAAGCATACATTACCTCACTTTCTGATGTCCTGGTTAAAATCCCAATCTAGAACATAAGGGAAAAAAATCTTTAGAACAGATTGTTTACACTTCAAACACAATAGGTTAAACATTTATAATATTTTCTCTTCTCAGTTCACACTTTTTTACAGAGCCCTGTGAGTACAGTACTAGATTACCCTCGGACTGTCTTTTACTACAAGATGCTGGACCTGCAGATAGGTAACTGCATTTGCTATTTCTGCCATGAAGCAGTAATCGATAACGATCATCACTAAATCCTCTATCAAAATGCTGATTAGCCACTTTCACTGAAACCCAACAAATCATCTGGGAAGAAAGACAGGAAGAT
>NW_007797565.1:0-1340 GCF_000696425.1 Galeopterus variegatus | reverse complement strand
ATAACTCAATAGAAAAAAAGAAAGTCTTTCATCAAATGGTGCTAGAAATACCAGATATCTATGTTCCAAATGGGACTATTACTTACTTAAATCAAGAGCATAACTCTGAACAGTCTTTTCTGCATACAAAAACTAAGCTTAAGGATACCAAAAGATTCACATCATCGGGTATGGCAGTTTTTTTTTTAAGTGGCTATGAATTTTTTGACACTTCTCTCACTGAGAGGTAGGGTTTGTGTCCCCACCCCCTTGAATCTGGCCAAACTCATAACTGCATAAACCAACAGGATATGACTGCAGTGACATTATTTGACTTTCAAGGCCACATCATAAAACACCATGCAGCGTCCACCTACTCTCTTGGAATGTTCGCCTTTGGGACAGTCCACCTTAGGATACTCCTCAGAACATAGCTGCCGTACTTAGAGAGACGCTATGAAGGTGCTCCTGTAGATATTCCCAACTGAGTCTAGCCTTCAACTCATCCCAGCCTGAGCACCACATATAGGTGTTATTAGGTACTGAATGCTTCTGTTTCCCCCAGATTCATATGTTGAAGTCCTAACCCACAATGTGGTAGTATCAAGAGCTGTGGTCTTTAGGAGGAAATTAGGTTTAGAGTAGATTATAAGGGCGGAGGCCCCATAATGGGATTAGTGTCCTTACAAGAAAAGGAAGAAAGACCAGAGCTCTCCTCTCCTCTCTCTTTCTCTCTGTCTCTCTCTGAGCATGTACAAAGAAGAGATCATGAGAGCACACAGCAAAATATGGCCATCTGCAAGACAGGAAGTGAGCCTTCACCAATAACAGAATCTGCCAGCATCTTAATCTTGGACTTCCCAGCCTCCAGAACTGTGAGAAATAAATGTCTTTTATTTAAGCTACCCAGTCTATAGTATTAGGTTATAGCAGCCCAATCTGACTTAAGACAGGTGTGATGGAGCTTCCAGATGATACCAGCCCCCTATCATTTCAGAAACCCAAGCCATTACAGATTTCTCAGCTGAGCCTCCAGATATCACGGAGCAAAGACAAGCCATACCTGCTTGCCCTGTCAGAATATCTAACCATAAAATCCTTGAACATAACGAAATGGTTATTTTACACCACTAAGTTTGGAGGTGGTTTAGTATAATGCAAAGACAACCAGATCAGAACTTGAAGGATAGGTTCTCTGTATTGGTTCTAGATTATCTGAAATTTGTTTTCCGAGCTAATTTGATTTAAAGGCATTAATGATCCCATTGCTAGTGGTAAAAAAAATAAGAAACTTTTTACAAGTAGTCCATGGTATGCAGTGGCAAAACAGTAGGTCTTTGGGTGACCAAGCAGTGCTGTCA
>NW_007797564.1:0-1340 GCF_000696425.1 Galeopterus variegatus | reverse complement strand
GGGGCCCAGGGGGCGGGAAAAGGGCGGGGGGGGGGGGGGGGGGGTGACAGGAGCCAGGATAGTGTGCACGAGGGGCTGGGGCCAGTGGAGGTGCTGCAGGGGAGGCTGAGGGATGGACGTGGACGCCCCAGCTCCTCCCCACAGCTCAGTGAGGCAGATCCCCAGCCCTGGTGAGCCCTCCCTGGGCCCTGGATGGAGGGCGGGCCGCCCAGGGACAGGAGCCCTGCCACGGGCAAAGCTGGCCGAGCCGCTAGAGGCTGACGGGGTGAGGGTCCAAGCCCAGAAGCCCCCCAGCTAACATCGCTGGCCTAGGCAGGCAGGGCCGCACCCTCAGACACCAGGCCCTTGGGGACTCCAGTCCCAGCCCCACCTCTCCACCCCCACTCCTGTTCCAAGCCTCAGTGGGCCCCTCAGCAGGCACCCACCTCGGGGAGAGCAAAGTGAGGTCCCCCCAGGAAATCCCAGGATCGTTTAGAGTGAGAGTGAACATCAGGGAAGACTCGCCTCGTTTCTGTCTGGGGGAGAAAAGCACCTTCTGTCGAGCAGCAGGTGAAGCTCCAGGTGGGGAGGCCTCTCCCCACCCCCACCTTGGGTGGCCAAAGCCGGTCCCCAGGCCCCTCACAAGGAAGCGGGCCTCCCAGGGCCTCACTGGGATGCAGGATCCCGTCCACGGCGCCTGCCTGGGAAGCCTGGATTTGCGTGGCTCAAGCCCTGTGCTGGGGGGGTGGGGGATGTGTCTCCTCTCCAAGTCCTCGGGAGACCACGGTCGTGCCCGTGAAGTGTTAAGACAGTGAGGGAGGCCGTGGAAAGGGAGGGCTGCAGCTGGGGCCAGGGCGGTGGGGCGGGAAACAGCTCCCTGGTGGCCTCCAGCGTGTCCTTGATGGCTGGTTTCTTCAGTCCAGGAGTGTCATGTTGTGTCTGGTTATTGTGATTCACAATCCCCTTTTAATCCAGAACAGCTGTGCACCCCCCCCCCGAGTTCCCACCCTACCCGCCGAGACTGTGAATATGAGATACTGCACCCAAGACTGTTACGTCGTGTGGCGTTAGAGCCTGAATTGTGTCTCCCCAAATCCATGTATTGAAGCCCTGACCCATGGTACCCTAGAATATGACTGTATTTGGAAATAGGGTTTTTGCAGAGGTAATAAGGGAAAATGAGGTCATTAGGGTGGGGCCTAATCTAATATGCCTGGTGCCTGCGTACAAAGGGCAAATCTGTATGTTCATATTGTGACAGATCACCTTGATGTGATACGGGGAATATGTCACTGCCCAGTGAAGGGGTCGGGCTGTCGTCGCTACCCCAGCGGGTCCATGTGGCCATCGCTAATGAGGGA
>NW_007797563.1:0-1340 GCF_000696425.1 Galeopterus variegatus | reverse complement strand
AAAACTCACATAAGTGAATCTGGTTTGCCTGATGCTCTAGTACATTATCAATGCTTACTAAATTACCTACACCTGAAGTTCTAAGTATATGTTTCTATCATTTTGGTTGAGAAGTGGGACAGTGGTCCAGATGACTACCTACACATCATTTCTCTGTACCCTGATCATTTATTCTAAGGATCATTTATTCTAGGATCATTTATTCTATCTCTTTCCTTCTTTCCCCATCCCACCAGCACATAGGTAAAAGAAGACCTTGAAGAGAACAGGGCAGAATGTTTCAGAGGATGAAGATGCCTTCCTCTCTCCACACCCTCTAACACTACAGCAGGAGGTAGGCTCCCAGCTCCAGTCTGTTTGAGGAAATGATATTTAAATAGGATGACATAAAAGTTTTATATTGAAGTAGGCTTTAAACAACCAGAGTGATTGAAAAATTATGGAATCTGCCAGTGATGTCAATAAGAACGTTTTGACAGATTGCAGTTGAAAGCAATGATTGTAGAAAAATAAACTGCTTTGTGTTTACACCCCCACTGAGTTGAGACTACTCAATAAACCAGTTTTATATCATTTTCATGCCACACGCTCCCTAAAAACAAGCTAATTCCTTCTGGGGCTTAACCACAGAAAGAACAATCTGTTACAGCTCTGGGAGAAAAACTGGCAGTGTCAGACTTTCTGAGAGATACTATGTCTGTCTCCAATCTGGAATCTAAGGAATTTTCAGGAGCAATTTTGACCCCAAACAATCTTCCCCTGCATGCTTTAGTTTACAATCCATTTTTGAAAAATGCAATTTCTCTATATAAGTACATCATAGACCCTCAACAAATTGACTGGTTTCCTCATCATTTTATTTGTGAGGACACAGCTTCATTCACCTAGAAATTCAGTCTGGTTTGGGGTGACCAACAACTGTCATGATTTGCTGGGTGCTGTGGATTGAATATGTCCCCCATACTCACTGAAGCTTAACCCCAATTGTAACAGTGTTATGAGGGTGGGAAATCCAATTATGGTATTTGAAAAGTGGGCCTTTAAGAGGTCATTAGATTGGAGGACTGCGTCCTCGTGAATGGACTGACCCATTCATGGAGTGATGGGCGTGGTTCTGCTGGCTTTATAATGAGGGCGGGTGAGAGGGTTAGCTCTCTCCTGCTCAGCCCATTTTCACCATGTGATACCCTGGTTGCTATGGGACCCTGTAGGATTTCTACCCACAGGAAGGCAATCACCAGATGCGTCTTCTGGAGCTTGGACTTCCCAGCCTCCAAATTGTAAGATATAAATTTCATTTCTTTATAAATTGCCCAGTTTCAGGTATTCTGCTATAAGCA
>NW_007797562.1:0-1340 GCF_000696425.1 Galeopterus variegatus | reverse complement strand
AGGGTTGCGATCCCGTTACCGGTCAGTAAAAAAGACAAAAAAGGAAAAAAAAAAAAAAACAAAAACAAGAAAACTTCTCTCAAGCTCTCTTTCATGCTGCCTCTCATATACCCACTCTCCTACACATCCCCATGACCATGCCTTGCTTCGTCTCTCTACTTTCTTGCAAAATAGAGGATTTGGATTCCTGATCCACTAAGTGTGTAAAAAGGGGTTACTCATATTATGAAGTAGAAAAAAAATTTCCCTAAGTATTCTGTAGTCACTGCAAAATCTTTTCTTCCTTCACATTCATTTCTCTATGCGTGAATCTCTCAGTAGTGTCCTTTCATGTAGTTATTCATCCCATAAATATTTAGTAAGTGTCTGCTATGTATCAAGCAAAAATGGTTATCCTGTTTTCAGGCATGACTCTCCTTAGAGGGGAAGTAGGTGGTTGCTTACAAGAGAATCTTGAATGTCTTTATTTCTGTCATTTTCTATGTGTTCATCCCCACTGGTAGGTCAGATTGCCTAAAACTCCTTTGCTGTATTGTTCTCTGTTAAAACCCAACTTTTTGTCTCTCTCCTGCACAGAGAGGGGTGAGTTATAGCTTTTACACTTTAATATGTATTAGTGTATTCCATTGTTTTCCAAGGGCACGTTTAGCTGAGAGCAAGTTCCTGTGGACCTATATCCTGTGAGTGGAACACAAATTCATTTAATACTGTTTCTGGACAAGTGGAAGTCTAGGTCCAGATCTCCAGAGCTCTGGTGGGGTGCTGCTGGAGTCCTGAAAGCCTCCGGGCTGTGGGAGGGCTGGAGGAAAGCAGGAGGAAGGGAGGAGGGTGTGCAAATATGTCCCTGTCTCCTCAGTTTTGTCTGGAGCTGGTTCTGTTCAGAATAAATTGGTGTGAACTGATGCAGAAGGAAGAAATCGGGTTTCTGCCCCTTTATTTATTTACTTTTTTCTTTTTTGCAAGAGGAGAAGAAACCTAGGGAACACTAAGAAAGGGTTATGGATATTGAGAGAAACAGAGATACACCCCCCCCCAAACGGAGAGAAACAATAAAAGAGAGAGACGAGAGAGCAAGTGACAGAGGCATTTAAGACTGAGACCCTCTCTTGGAGAAATGAAAGGGAAGAAAGAATAAATAATGTACAGTGGTCTCAGAGTATTCGACTTGGCTTTTAAATTTTTTTTGATTTTTCTTTCTTTTTCATTTGTTCATTCACTTGATACATTTTTTTGAGCGTCTAGAAAATGTTCAAAGCACTAAGATGTTGGTGGAGACAGTGGGGAGAGACGGCACCACATTTCTCTGAGATTTCAGGCTAGTGCAGGGGTTCTTGGTCTGG
>NW_007797561.1:0-1340 GCF_000696425.1 Galeopterus variegatus | reverse complement strand
ACACCAAGTCAAGGGTTCAGATCCCCTTACCTGTCATCTTTAAAAAAAAAAAAAAAAAAAACAACTTGAGAGTCTAAATATAACTTGGTATCCTGGATCAGACCCTGGAACAAAATAGGGACAGTAGCCGAAAAAGTGAATTCTGCATCGAGTCTGGGGTTGGTAACATTCTAATGCTGGTTTCTCATTGTGACAACCACGTTGTGGTTACAGGAGATGCTAATGTGAGGGGAAGTGGGTGAGGGGTAGACAGGGACTGTCTGTACTATACTTCCAACTTTTATGTAAATCTACAAGTATCCCCACATAAGATGTTTTATTATTAGAAAAGAGGAAGCGAGGAAGAATGTAATCACTATGTACATGTGGGCATAGGAAATTTGTTGAAAATCGTATAAGAAATTGTTACAGCGTTTGCTCCTGTGCACTGAGTGGCTGGGCAGAGAGAAGCAGTAGACCAACTCTCCAGTTTTAATCCTGCAGTACTGTTTGAATTCTGCTTTTACCACAGGTACACATATATATGAGTATTTATGGAAATACTGTATATATTTCTCCTAGTAATTTTAGAACCTAATCACTTCCCCACAGAGACCAACTTCTTTTTTTGGGGGGGTAGCTGGCCAGTATGGGGATCCAAACCCTTGACCTTGGTGTTACAAGGCAGTGCTCTAACCAACTGAGCTAACTGGCCAGTCAAGAAAGATCAACTTCTAACATTTTGCCATAGGTTCTCTGGCCTTTTAAAAAACACACGTTTTCATTAATATGTACAAATACACACACTTTACAATTCAGGTTAAAAAGCCATTTTCTGGAAACAACCCAAGTGTCCATCAACACATGAATGGATAAACATGATGTGGTGCATCTGTACCATGAAATACTACTGAGCCATGAGAAGGAATGAGGCTCTGACACACACTATCATGTTGATGGACCTTGGACACATCATGCTCAGTGACAGACACCAGACACAAAAGGCCACAGAGTGTGTGACTCCATTTACATGAAATGTCCAGAACAGGCTGATCCACAGAGACAGAAAGTGTATTTGTGGTTGCCAGGGGCTGGGGAAGGGGACGGGGAGTGAGTGCTGATGGGGACGGGGTTTCTTTTAGAGGTGATAAAAATGGATCTGGAATTAGACAGAGGTAGTGGTTGTACAAGAACACTGTGAATAAACTAAAGACCACTGAATTATAAACTTTGAAAGTGTGAATTGTATGGTATGTGAATTATATCTCAATAAAGCTGTTACTAAAAAGGTAAAGAATTAAAATATATAATTTCTAAACATACTTTTTATTTGTTTTAATCAAATCTTATTATTTTTTTTT
>NW_007797560.1:0-1340 GCF_000696425.1 Galeopterus variegatus | reverse complement strand
ACAAGTGAGGAACCTACACTGACACATCACGATCAGCTAAAGGTTAAAGTTTACATTAGGTTTCGATCTTGGTGGTGTACATTCTATGGGTTTGGACGAATGTGTAATGACACATATCCACCATTATGGTAGTTTCACTGCCCTAAAATTCCTCTGTGAATGCCTTATTTTTAGGAGATGCATGCTGAAGTATTTAGGAGAGACTTACTTTCAAATGGATTGCAAAAAAAGTGTGTGTGTGCACATAGGTCTGTGAGTACACAGATCAAGCAAACATGGCAAAATGTTACAACTGCTGAATCTAGGTATAGGGTATACAGGTATTCACTGCATTATTCTTTACATTTTTGTGTGTGTTTGAATAGTTTCATAATAAAAAACAAAAGAAAATGAAACAGGAAAAAATCAGAATACAGAGCATGAAGTACAATTTGGTGTTAGGTATCCATTGACATGTGTGTCTCCTGGGTCACCACATAAACGCATTTATTGTGGATCAAGGCCCAGAGTTTGAAAATGCTGCCCGACAGCAACTTGCTGCTCCAAGCACACAGCAGGCAGGCAATGAACTATTTGTTAATTAACTTCTAGAAGCACAAGGTTAAATGAAGAAGCAAGCTGAGAAATCATTTTGTCTCTAGTTACATCCCGTTAACTCAAGCTGTGTCAAAACAGCCAAGCCCTTTCCCGCCTTAGAACACTTGGGTCTAACCTCAACTCATCCTTCAAGCCTTTCTTATTAAACATTTAATTACTCACCAGGAAGGGTGCTTCTGGCTTTCCCTTCAATGCCACGGAGAGAAGTGTGTTAACAGAAGACTCCAACTGGGCGACCAATTGTCCTGGTTTGCCTGGTATTGAGGTGTTTCCCAGGACTAGGGAATTTTGGTGCTAAAACTAGGACAGTCCTGGGCAAACCAGGGCAGTTGGTCCCCCCAAATCTGAGAGAAGTCTTCGAGAGAACAGATTCAGGAGAGCTGACACTGGTGTGCTGTGTGGCAGATGGTGCCATGCACTGTGAGCAACGGTAGGAAACCCAGTGCAGGAAAAACTGTGACAAGACAGAGATCTCTCTGATGGCATCCAAACAGCAATGGCAAATGTCACATAGCACAGTGTCTCTTGTGACCTTAGACAGACCCATTCTCTGACTGTTCATCAACTAATCTGGAAGCAAAGGATGGTGGAAACTTACTGTAAAAACGTCATCGTCACCAAGCTCAGCTTCATTATGGATGGTGGAAGATGATGTTGTTGAGCCTAAAAAAGACAAAAATGTAGTGAAAAGTGTTTCCAAAAAGAATAAGTCAAATCTAATTATTTGTGCTTTTTTTTTTTTT
>NW_007797559.1:0-1341 GCF_000696425.1 Galeopterus variegatus | reverse complement strand
GAGCGGGAATCGGTCTCCACATGGGATCCGAACCCTCAGCGGGAGCGCCGCCACACTCCCATGCGGTGCACTCTCCAGTGCGCCACCGGGCCGGCCCTCACTTAATTTTCTTTAAGCTCATCCATGTTGCTGTAAATGGCAGAATTTCATTCTTTTTATGGCTGAGTATCATTCCATTGTGCATATATACCACATTTTGCTTATCCAGTCATCTGTGGAGGGACATTTAGGTTGATTTCATATCTTGGCTATTGTAAATAGAGCTGCAATAAAAATGTGAGTGTAGGTATCTCTTCAACATGATGATATCTACTCCTTTTAGTATATACCCAGTTGTGGGATTGCTGGGTTTCATGGCAGTTCTATCTGTAGTTGTTTGAGAAACCTACATACTGATTTCCATAAAGACTGTACTAATTTATAGTACCACCAACAGTATGTAACTGTTCCCCTTTCTCCACATCCTTGCCAACATTTGTTATTCTCTGTCTTTTTGATAGTAGCCAGTCTAACTGGGGTGAGGTGATATCTCAATGTCTTTTTGATTTGCATTTCCCTTATGCTGAGTGAAGTTGAGCATTTTTTCATACTTGTTGGTCATTTGTATTTCTTCTTTTGAGAAAAGTCTATTGAGCTCCTTTGCCCATTTTTTAATTGGATTATTTGGTTTTTTACTAAGTTGTTTGGGTTTCTTGTATATTCTGGTTACTAATCCCTAGTCTGATGTATAGTTTGCAAATATTTTCTCCCATTCTATACGTTGTCTTTTCACTATTTACTGTTTCCTTTGGTGTACAGAAGCTTTTTAGTTTGATATAATCTCATTTGTTTATTTTTTCTTTTGTTACCTGTGCTTTTGAGGTTTTATTTAGAGTCCTTATCCAGTCTTACATCCTGAAGTGTTCCCCCATGGAAGGGGAAAACTTCTAGGAGTTTTATAGTTTCAGGTCTTACATTTAAGTCTTTAATTCATTCTGAGTTGATTTGGATATATGGTGAGAGGTATGGGTCTAGTTTCATTCTTCCACATGTGGATACCCAGTTTTCCCAGAACCACTTACTGAAGAGGCTGTCCTTCCTCTGGTGTTCATTCTTGGTGCCTTTGTCAAAGCTCAGTTAGCTATAAGTAAGTGGGTTGATTTCTGGGCTCTCTGTTCTATTCCACTGGTCCATGTGTCTGTTTTTATGGTGTTACCATGCTGTGTTGGTCACCTTAGCTTTGTAGTATAATTTGAAGTAAGGTATTGTAATGTCTCTGGCTTTATATTTTTTGCTCAGGATTACTTTGGCTTTTTAGGTTTACTTTTGATTACTTTTGCTGTTCCATATGAAAGTTAGGAT
>NW_007797558.1:0-1341 GCF_000696425.1 Galeopterus variegatus | reverse complement strand
TTCCTACTTGATTATTGATCAGTGACTCTCATACTTGTGCCAAACAACTCAACGTCATATCTCTCGTCCAAGGAGGCTGCTCTGACTGCCTCCTCTCCAGTCTCTGTGTTCATTTTGTATTTTGGCACTTCTTATATTGGGGTCATTCACAAGTTTATTTCATTCATTCATTCAGCAAATATTTACTGACTTGTTTTGAGTCAGGCACTGTTCTAGGTGCTAGGGATAAAGTAGCAAATATAAATGGTAAAGTGTTAGCATTCATGCGGAGACAATGTACATATATATATGTGTGTACATATATATAAATATACACACACTCATATACAGCAAATAAATATATAATATATCTTTGACGAAAAATAAATGGCGTAAAACCATAGGGAGTGCAGTGGGTAGATAGTAGGAGGATTAGCATTTTTTAAAAATAGGGTGTTTAGAGAAGGGCTGTCTGATAAGATGACATTTGAACAGAGAGATTGGTGGAGTAAGTCATGCAGAGGGTATTGGTCATGGGATATGATATGAGCACATTTTCATAGGATCGCTCTGGTTGCTGGGTCAGAGCAAGAGCCTATAGCTGGAATCCAGGTGGAGATAAGAGTGGCTCCAGCCTGGGTGAAGGCAGTGGATGTGGTAAAAGGTGGTCAGGTACAGGATGCATTTTGAAGGCAGAATTCACAGGATTTACTGATGGGTTGGATGTGAGAGAAAGAACTGAGGGTGATTCTGAGTTTGGATTCCTGGAAGAAAGGAGTCAGCATTTCCAGTGAGAGAAAGAACTGAGGGTGATTCTGAGTTTGGATTCCTGGAAGAAAGGAGTCAGCATTTCCAAAATGGGCAAATGTGGGAGGGAAGGTTTAAACAGGGAAACCAGGAGTTTGGTTTTGGACTCATTAGGTCTAGATGTCACTTAGGCATCCAGGAGGAACTGTTGAGAAGACAGTTATAGGTAAAAGTCTGGATTTCAGGGAGAGGTCCGGGTTGGAGCTATACATCTGAGAGCTTTCAGACAGTATATTAGGCACAGAGTAGGATGAAATCATTCTCCTCCTCCAGGGAGTGAAAATAATCACAGAAGAGAAGCAGCTCAAGAACCGGAGCACAAGGGGCAGCCAGGTGGGGAACACAGAGTGAGCGTTAGGTGAGGCAAGAAGAGAACCGCGAGCCAGTGATGTCCTGGAAGCCAGGTGAAGAGAGTGTTCTAAGAAAGAGGGAGTAAAATGAGCCGAGAGTTTGAGAAAGAGGAGAACTGGGAATGGACTATGGGATCTGTAACATGGAGGTCGTGGGTGCCCTTGCAAAAGCTCTTCCAGCAGAATGGCAGGACCCAAACTCGAT
>NW_007797557.1:0-1341 GCF_000696425.1 Galeopterus variegatus | reverse complement strand
ACCCACAAAATGGTAGGGATTGAACTAAACAAGGCCATTGTCATTTCTAATAGTTTGCTGCTAGCACTGCATATGAGTTTTGAAGTCTTTAGAGGTATGTATTCCAAAGCCCTGTGAAGCTGGAACTGTTGTGATAAATCTTGTAAAGAGTCTCAATTGAGCAGCAATAAGAAAAAGCATCTGGGCAGTGCTTACAGGAAGCTCCAGCTGATTGAGAATAAATGGGCTCTGTACTCAGCACCAGCTGCAACAACAGAAGGCTGAGCCTTGATAGGTGGACACGCACAGAACAAGCTGAGCCAGGGCCTGGAAATTCCCAAACTGAAACCCGAGAACTGTTTAGGTTGACATTCTCTCTCTGCACAGTTGACCCTTAAGAAATAAGAGATGACACATCCCAAAGCACAGTAAACTTTTACAACAGTTAAAAAAAGAAAACGTAAAAGTTAGAAAATGCATAGCAGTCCTCTTGAAGTCCTGGAAGAATAAACTGGTTGACTTGATTGCCTTCTGTTTGGGGAATAAACAAAGAGATTATTTAAGAATTATATATGCTGGGGCTGCTGTGGAATGCACAGTTTCCAGAAAACAGATTTAATCTGTTGATTATAACCAGGCTTCCCACAATGCAGGACCCACTACCACATAGCAGTCAGGGTTACAGTGACATCAAACAGAATACCATGAACTGCATTTAGAAAGGCTGATCTGAAAAGAATGCGGTGTGGAGAAAGATTGAAATGTTTGGAGAAATAGACATAAATAGGTACAATATAGATGGGGAAATAAGTTCTTTTTTAATAACATGACAGCTTCCTCAATAGTGTTCTCCAGAGAATTGAAGAAAGAATGTTCTTAGCAGAGAAATCATGTAAGTGAAGTCACCACTCCGTGGGTGAGTGTATAAAGGGACACCTTAAATGGCTCCTGTAAAGTCATTTTCCATGCGGAAATTGAGGCTTTTATGAGGTTCAACCTCTCAGATTCCCCACTTCCATCCAGCCTAATATGATGGGGCTTAGTAGGATAGAATGCAGTGGCAAGTAGAAATACATGCCCCGGATACGGTGCCTCTTCTAGCTGTGACTGTGTCAAGACACTTGACCCTTGCTTTGCTCTTTTGGATCCTTATAATATATACTTAAGTAATTCTGTAAAAACTATGTCTCATTTTCACAAGCCTAAAAGGAATAAGAGCAGTCATGAGGCCAATCTGGGAAATGCATGGAGATGAAATTAACCAGAATTATTCAGTTGAGAGGGACCTTGGAAGCCATTTGGCCCTTGGTTTTCATATGTTGGCCTGAGGATCTATGTTCTTTGTGATGTAATAATCAGAGA
>NW_007797556.1:0-1341 GCF_000696425.1 Galeopterus variegatus | reverse complement strand
TAAAGATTTTTTTTTTTTTTTTTTTGGCTGGCTAGTATGGGGATGTGAACTTGTGACACTGGTGTTATCAGGCTGCCATCTAACTAACTGAGGTAACTGGCCAGCCCTATTATGAATTAATTCTACCGGTAATAATTAATCTTTGGACTTAATGTTTGAGGCCAGTGTTGGGTTTTATTCAACAAGCATAGATATGCTTGGCGTATAGTTTTTAAATCCTTCATTTCATTACCTCATTCCTTTACTCAAGAGTGAGAAAGGCATGGTCTAGATGTTTATGCCAGGTCAGGGAAAATTTTAAGAGTTTTGACAAAGTAGGGTATCAGCTCCAGTTCTACTGCTTCATTCTCACGTTTAGTGTTTGGTTCTTTGGGAGTTTTAAAATTATGTGTAAGATAATGTACTAAAAAATTAGTTACCATTTGTATTTTTTTTTAATGGCTGCTGTTAACAAATTACCAAAATTTAGCAGCTTAAAACAACACAGATTTATTATCTCATAGTTTTGTAGGTCAAAAGTCCATGTGGGTTATGTTGGTTTGTCTGCTCCAGCTGTGAAGGATGAAATCAAGGTGTCTGCAGGCCTAAACTCTTATCTGGAGGCTCTGGGTGGAGAATCTTCTTCCAAGCTCATACACTTTATTACAGTAGAGCTGAGGTCCCTATTTCTTCCCTGGCTCTCAGGCTGTCTCTTAGCTCCTTAAAGAATCTGCATTACTCATGTTGCCTCCTTTATCATCAAACCAACTGTGGTGCTTTGAGTCCTTCTCATGTTCTATCTGATTTCTGTCATTATCTGTTCTGCATCTTTGCTCTTAAGGGCTCCCGTGATTAGATTGGGCTGACCAGGATAATCTCCCTATTTTTAAGTCCATAAATTTAATTACATCTGTGAAGTCTCTTTTGCCATATACTGTAAAATATTCATAGGTTCTAGGGATTAAGGTATGGACATTCTTCATTCTGCCTGCCACCGGTGTTGTTGTTTCAAGGGGAAGAGATTTAGATGAATTAGAGAAGGATGGGAAAGTTGGCTGGTTACTGTTTTTTAGGGATGAGATTGTCATTAAAAATTCTGTTTGAACTAAACTCTTTCTTCCTTGATATTTTGTGGTTATCTTGGAGCCATGCTGTAAACTAGGCAGTGGTTAGTGATCATTCAGTAAGTATTGAGTACCTAAAGTTTGACCGGCTTATTGTAGGACAATCACAGTCTGCCACTTGTTCCTATTTTAGGGAAAAAAGCTCGTACATTTGACTTG
The DNA here is from genome assembly GCF_000696425.1 of Galeopterus variegatus. Taxonomy (NCBI): domain Eukaryota; kingdom Metazoa; phylum Chordata; class Mammalia; order Dermoptera; family Cynocephalidae; genus Galeopterus; species Galeopterus variegatus. The sequence continues at coordinate 79 of NW_007797556.1, read as the reverse complement.
GAAGCAATGTTTGAACAAACTCGAAGAACAGCTGTGGAAAGAAGTCGGAAAACACTGGGTAAGAAATTTAGGTATTTGC
>NW_007797555.1:0-1341 GCF_000696425.1 Galeopterus variegatus | reverse complement strand
GGGGAGGAGGAGGAGAGAAGAAGGAGAAAGGAAATAGGGTAGGAGAAGGAGGAAGGGGGGGGTGTGATTGAAGCCGGTTGCACCCCACTCATTCCTGCACAGGAGACAAGGGGGCTTCCAGCAGTGGCTCAGTTGTAGCTGGACTGAATGCAGATGTCAGGGAGGTGTGGCTGAAGCCCTCGGTCCCCCACTGTCCCTGCTCCAGAACCCTTCCTACACTGGTCTGGTGGTTGTTGCTGGGCTGGTTGCAGATGTTGGTAGGGGGCATAGCCAAAGCCCTCGGTCCCCCACTGCCCTGGCTTGTGTATTGTGTGGTGGTCATTGCTGGGCTGGTTTTGGATGTCATGGCTGAGGCCCCCAGCCCTTCCTCCTTCCTTCTCGGGAGCCCAGGAGGTTTCTGGTCCTTCTGGGTTTTATAGGTGCTCTTTGGTGGTGTTAGACCTTTACTAGTTAATATCAAACTTTGTCTCTGATCTGTGGATATTTTGTTTTTTCTTTCATTTTTGTGTTGGATTATTTCCTGTTCCCACCATTTAAACTCGGCACTGGAACTAATTTATTGCCCTTTGTTACTTCTAAAATGGAGGAACTTCCTGTGCAGACTAGCACTTGAGCCCTGTAGTTGAGCAAAACTGCTGCTTTGCTGCTCATTCCCTCAGGTTTTTATTTTTGTGCAGCTCAGGTTTTAATTGTTGACTTCTGGGTCTTGTGAGTTCTGGTGCACCTGGGTTGTGTGGAAACTCTGGTCTGGGCCTGAACATTTTCAGAAAACTGCACCCCCTGCAGATCTGTATTCTTGATCAGTCTCCACTGAGTGGTCCTGTGCTGATTGGAGAGCAGATCAGCTGTCCATGATGTGCCTCAATGTTCCCCTGGTGGCCCATCTCCCCCACTGCCTCCCAAAACACTTCCCATGGGACGGGCTGTGCACTGGTCCCTTGCAATGACTCACCAACCTCTGAGTGGCTCCTTTTTTCAGTTTTCTGTGGCCCCTCACTCATATGTGGGTCCACGGGAACTCGGTCAGTGGTCTGGCTGGCCTGAGGGCCACCAAGGCCCTCTTCTCCCCTGCTGCCTCCAAGCAACTTCATCAGAAGGGCACAGCTGTGGCTTTTGCCAGCTCCTGCTCTGTGCACTCAACAGCTCCAGTTTGGAAGTGGCCAAGATTCAAAATGGCAGGAGCGATCCTTTCTTTCTCTCATCGTGGCTTCTCCTGACTTCATGAACTCTGTAGATCTCTCCTCCTCTTCTCCTGAGCTCTAGTGGCCCCAGTTTGGCTGTTGTTGCTTTTTAATAGTTGTAAATTGGTTGGTGAGCATGACACTGGGAACTGTCTACTCA
>NW_007797554.1:0-1341 GCF_000696425.1 Galeopterus variegatus | reverse complement strand
AGGATGAAGTGGGGGGATTGTCCCTACCATCTATATATCAAGATTTATTTTGAAGCTATAGTAATTAAGTGAGTGATGTACCAGCACATGATAGAAATATAAATGAATGGAATAGACCAGAGTGCCAGAAATATGCATACACAGAAAATTTATTTAAGATTAAAATAATATTTAAGATTAGTAAGGGAAAGATAGACTATAGTTAGTGCTGGGTCAATTAGCCTCATACAAAATAACAATACTGGATGCCAACATCACTAAAATACCAATGTTAATTACAATTGGATCAAAGACTAAATGTGAAAAAGCAAAACAAGATTTTTTGATAAAATTATAGGAAGATATCTTTTTGACTATAATGTAGGAAAGACTTTTTATTCAAGATAGAAAACATAAAGGAAAAGATTGATAAATTCAACTACATTACAATTTAAAACTTCTGTAGAACAAAAGACATCATTAAAAAAATAACAGGTGACAGACTTGGGAGAAAATATTGCAACATGTAACTGATAAATAATTAAAAGCCTGAAGAAATAAAGATGTTTTGAAGCAATCCAGTAGTTTTACATGTGTCTTGTATTTTATAAGAAAAAAAAAAGATAAAAATTTAAGCATACAGATTTAAAATAAGATGCAACAAAAGAGAGAATTAGTTAAATTTGTAAGTGGTAAAATAGAAATTAAGAAATTATCTAAACTGCATCTTAGATCTTCAAAGAGGTAGAAAATATGAAAGAGAAAAGAAATATAAAGGATAGACTGAGAAGTTCTGATGAGTATTTAATCAGAGCTCCAGAAAGACAGGACAGAGCATATGGGGCAGAGGAAATATTTGAGGAGATAATAGCTGGGCTTTTCCAGATCTCATAAATAGGAACAACCACATTAGAGAACAATTTGTCAGTTGGGCCTATTAGAGTTGAGCATGTTCATTTATCAACAGCCCAGTGGTCTTACCCCTGTGTGTGTATGTACCATAAATAATTTCTTTCACACATGTACAAGGTCACATATACAAGAAGGCTCATTGTGTCAGTGTTTGTAAATGGAAAATACTGAAAATATCAATAGGAGAGGAAGTAAGTTATGTTATATCCACATAATGAAATACCATGTATAAGGAAAATAGAAAAAGTCTCTCTCCTCACATCTGTTATAAATGGGCAAGATTCAGCACATTCACTAGAAACAAGTTATAATAAGAGTATTGTAACTGTGCATGTGTGCATGTGTGATTCAGCATGGTTGTAATTATGTAATGCTTGGCCTGTGGCCGCTATTGTGTACTGAAAGTATAAAGATAACTGCTCTGAACTGCTGGTCATCAGAGCACAGAGG
>NW_007797553.1:0-1341 GCF_000696425.1 Galeopterus variegatus | reverse complement strand
AAATTTGTTGATTTTTGAGACTTGATTTGTGACCTAACATATGGTCTATACTGGAGAATGTTCCCTGTGCTCATGAGAAGAATGTATATTCTGTCCTTGTTGGATGAAATGTTCTGTAGATATCTACCAGATCCAGTTAGTCTGAAGTGTAGTTTAAATTCTGTTTCTCTGTTGATTTGTTGCCTAGACGATCAGTCCAATGCTGAGAGAGGGTTGTTCAGGTCCTCAACTACTATCGTATTGGGGTCTATCCCTGTCTTTAGGTCTAATACTATTTGCTTTACATATATGGGTGCTCCAGTGTTGGGTGCATATATATTTATGATTGCCATGTCTTCTTGCTGGATAGATCCCTTTATCATTGTATAGTTGCCTGCTTTGTCTCTTTTTATGGTTTTTGGTTTAGTCTATTTTATCTGATAAAGGAATAGCTACTCCTGCTAATTTTTGGTTTCCATTTGCATGGTATATCTTTTTCCATCCCTTAACTATTAGTCTGTGTGTGTCTTACAGGTGAGGTGAGTCTCTTGAAGACAGCATATAGTTGGGTACAGCTTTTTAATCCAGTCAGTTTGTGTCTTTTGAGTGGGGAGTTTAACCCATTTACATTTAGGGTTATTATTGAAACTTATTGTCTTACTCCTGGAATTTTACCAATTTTTGTTTGGATGTTTTAAATACCTTTTGTTCCTTTCTTCCCCTTTTACTATTGGTCTTCGATGTTTGTTGGTTTTTTGAAGTGGTAAGATTTAGTTTCTTTCTCTTTCTTGTTTGAATTTTTGTTCTACCAGTGGGTTTTTTTCTTTCTTGTGTGTTTGGGGAAGTAAGTTTTTCTTTTTTTTTTTTTTTAGATTCCAGATGCAGGACTCCCTTGAGGATTTCATGCAGGGCTGGTTGTGTGGTGGCCAACCCCTGCAGTTTTTGTTTGTCTGGAAAATACACTATTTCTCCCTCATTTATGAAAGATAGCCTTGCTGGGTACAGTGTTCTTGGCTGACAGTTTTTTTCTTTTGTATTTTGAATATATTATCCCATTTTCTTCTGGCCTGTAGAATTCCTGTTGAGAAGTCTTCTGTTAGTCTGATAGGGGCTCCATTATAGGTGACTTGATGCGTTTCTCTTGCTGCTTTTAGAATTTTCTCTTTGTCTTTAAGTTTCTCCAATTTGACTATAATGGGTATTGGAGAAGATCTTTTTGGGTTGACTCTATTTGGGGATCTTTGAGCCTCCTGGATCTGAAGGTCATGTCTCTCTCTATACCTGGGAAATTTTCCATTATCATTTTGTTGAATAGGTTTCCAATGCCTTTTCCTTTCTCCTTCCCTTCCAGAACATCCATGA
>NW_007797552.1:0-1341 GCF_000696425.1 Galeopterus variegatus | reverse complement strand
GGGATCCTGGAGCAGAAAAAGGACATTAGGTAAAAAGTAAGGAAACCTAAACAAAGTATGAATTTTTTTAGTAATAAGGTATCAATATTGGCTTATTAATTGTGACAGATATACACACTAACATAATGTTAATAATAGGGGAAACTGAGTGTGGGGTGTATGAGAAGTCTGTTCTATCTCTGCAGTTTTTCTAAAGCTATTCTAAATATTCTAATATTTAGTTTTTCTAAAGCTGTCCTAAATATTCTAAATGATATTCTAAAATAAGGCCCAAAATGGCAAGTTGCAAAAAGATATAATTTGTTATATACCTAATGAAATCAACTCACTAAAAATAAATGCCAGTATTTGTGTGCGTTTGTGTGTATTTCCACTGCATATACAAGCACATACATACAGCTGAGGTCTTTCTATAAAACTATGCTGTCCAACACGGTAGTCAACGAGTCACATGCGACTGTTTAATTAAAGCTAAATAAAAGTAAAAATAGCATTTCTCAGTCATACTAGCCACACTGCAAGTGCTCAGTAGCTTATGTGAGTGGTTACGATATTGAACAGTGCAGATATAGAACATTTCCATCATTGCAGAAATTCTATTGGGCAGCACTGGTATAGGATATATGCATATATAAGTGTGTATGTCACTACATTGAAAAAGCACTTAAGAATATAGACCGAATAAGTGAGAAAGTAGTTCACTTTTTATTTTATATTTTGTATTATATCCATTCTTATGAGAATATATTTTTATTACTTTTCTAATTTGAAATGTTTTATATTTCAATTTTAGAATATTTTTTTATTTTATAAAATGGTGTATGGGTTGGCCAGTTAGCTCAGCTGGTTAGAGCACAGTGTTATAACACCAAGGCCAAGGGTTCGGATCCCCATACCAGCCTGCCACTAGATAATGAATGAATGAATGAATAAATAAATAATTGTGTATAAGATGTCCTTTAAACGAGTTATTTTCCTTAGTCTTTATCGTTTTCCATATGTCTGTTAAGGAACAATATTTATTTAGCAAAATTATAACTGAAATGCTGCTCAAAAACTTTGGCCCTTGGTAAGTAATGATGATAACATTTTTTTTTTAAAAAAAAAAAGATGACCGGTAAGGGGATCTTATCCCTTGACTTGGTGTTGTCAGCACCACGCCCAGCCAGTGAGCGAACCGGCCATCCCTACATGGGATCCGAACCCGGGGCCTTGGTGTTATCAGCACCGCACTCTCCCGAGTGAGCCACCGGGCCGGCCCAAATGATGATAATATTAATATGAGTCTTTTTCCTAAATTGTATCTTAATTTTTAAAAAATGAATAAATAAGGCAGAAAAA
>NW_007797551.1:0-1341 GCF_000696425.1 Galeopterus variegatus | reverse complement strand
TATATACAATAGCCAAGAGTTGGAACCAGCCCAAATGTCCATCATCAGATGAGTGGATGAGAAAACTGTGGTATATCTACACAATAGAATACTACTCAGCTATTAAAAAGAATGAAATACTGCCGTTTGCAACAACATGGATGGACCTAGAGACAATTATATTAAGTGAAACAAGTCAAGCACAGAAAGAGAAATGACACACGTCCTCACTTATTTGTGGGAGCTAAAAATAAATAATTAAATACACAAACAAATAAAGGGTGGAGGGGGGAATAAGACACAACAGTCACAACAATTCTTTGAACTTGTTAAGAGAAGTGAACCGATATGACGCAGTGAGGAGGGGAGGGAAGAGAGGGAGGTGGGAAAGAGGAATGGGTAAAGGGACACGAAAATCAGCTACAATGTATTTGAGAAGTTAAAAAAAAGTTATGCTATCTATTCTAAGTGAATCAATGTACAATAATATATGCATGTATTGAAACAACACATTGTACCCCACAAATATATACAAAGAGATGTTAAAAATTTTTTATAAATAGTTTATTTTTTTTTTTTTAAAAGGAAAATGCTTCTGTAACCTGGAGCTAGTAACAATTGAGTTTTTTCTGCCCCTCGGCCTGTGGGGGGAGGAAAGACAAATATTTTGAGAGCACCAGTGGTGTTCAGGACAGAGACATGCCCAGCCTGAAGGGACCTTGAGAAGACACAGCCAGGAAAGACAATATTCTGACCTCACTGTCCTCCCTCCTTCCACACTGCTGCTGGGATGACCAAGCAAAGCTGGAAGTCAGAGGAGTTTGAAGCTCTTTAATGTGGAGTACGCAAGAAGAGGGTGAAGAGTGGATCTGGGGAAGCAAAGAGAAGATTCCAAGCACATCCAGTACAAGGAAGCCTTGAAGAAAATGGTATAATCCACCAAAACTCCTCATTCCCATTTTTGCACCCACTTACTTTGTCAGCGAGAATCATCAGACTAGAGGGAATACTGATTAGGAAGGAATTGGACCCAAATTTGTTGAGCTGTGTGCAAGCCTCGATCAAGCCTTTTTAAATTCCATAGGACAGACAGGATTTGTAGTTTTTACTGAACCTGTAAGGAACTGTAAAGAGAAAGAAAGGTCATAGAATAATCTTCAATGAACAAAATAAGGACAGGACAGAAGGTCAATGTAGATACAGGTCCAGAATAGGTTGTTAGAAATATTATGAAAACTGTTAATGAAAAACTGACAATCACTATAAAGATTCAATGAGGACCTGTCACGTGTGAATGATCCCAGGTATTAATCTGCTGAATCTTATACACATCATGATTTATTCATCCATCAAATATTTCGA
>NW_007797550.1:0-1341 GCF_000696425.1 Galeopterus variegatus | reverse complement strand
AAAAAAAAATGACTAGCACATTGAGTGTTCACAAAAATTGTAAGGTATGTTGATTTCTGAAATGTTAAAATGTGGAAGGTGGAAGAGCATCTCAAGATATATAGCACAATTGTGATTGTTATGAATTTTTTTTAGGGCAAATCTTTCCCAGTATTATCCAGAGCATTCCCTTTGGATAAGAGATTGACCTTGAAATTCATGTGTTTTGGTAATTTTAAGTACAAGACAATGTTCTGCCAAGCCTTTTGCTAGAAGCTCAGTATGATATGTTGAATCTTTTCATGTGTTTCTGTATCTACTCTATACGAGTGGGGTAGGGCCCCACAGAGAGTGGAATGGGAGAGAAGCAAGCATGGTGCTGTCTAATGTCCCATGATGTACATATGTGAAGTGTAACTAGATCACTGCCTGCTTCCCCTAACCCCTCTGGAAAAACACACAAACAACTGTGCCTGCAGGCACTGGTCACAAGTTGGAATGCCAAAGATCCAAACAACTGATTCTTTTACAACCTGTTTGTTACTTTCAGGATGCCTGCAATAGAAAATTCCTAGTTTCAAAAATGAGCCTGTAGTTTCCCCACTCATTCTTGGGTTTATCATTGAGGAAACACATATGTGTTTGGACTAACTCACAAGAAAGTCTCATATAAGAAAGGAAGACACAGATTTAGTCCATGAAAGGTTGTGTTGTTATTATGTTAGGTTTTAAAATACAGGAATTCAACACTGCTTTTCTCCTGTTTTTTAGACTTTATTATCCTGGCAGTATGGGGGATGCTGGCTGTAAGTGGAATCACATTACAGATTCAAAGAGAAAGAAGACGACCATTTTTTCCTCCCCACCCGTACAAGTTATGGAAGCAAGAGAGAGCACGCAGAGTAACGAACATTCTGGACCCTAGCTACCACATCCCTCCATTGAGACAGAGGCTCTATGGCCGATTAGCCCAGATCAAAGAGCTCTTCCAGAAGGAACAGCCAGCTGGAGAGAGAACACCCCTGCTCCTGTAGATGCCCAGGGGCTTGGTCAGTGGGCCTCAGCTTTGGTGTTAATGCCCACACTGCTTCAGCAATCTCCGGTGCAAGCCTATTAAGAGATCAGGCTTATATATCTGTGCTTTGCACAATTTTATGGTGTACTTATTCACATATGGTTAGGGTATGCTAGGGAATGAGGATATTCTGAGAGAATGAGAAAGATGACCAAAAAGTTGGTGGTAGGGAGGCTGTTTTTTATTTCCAAATATGAGAAATTGCCTTTTGGTTTACAAATATATGATCAACTTATTCCATTAAGTAGATATACTACAAAAAAAAAAAAAAAAAAAAAAAAACCAAA
>NW_007797549.1:0-1341 GCF_000696425.1 Galeopterus variegatus | reverse complement strand
TTTTTTTTTGTATCTTTTATAATGCACACAGTTATATCAGTTAGGATTCTATAGCCTGAAAGAATAGGACAACAATGGATTAAAAAAGAAACACGTGCATTAATTGTACAAGAAGTCTGTAAGTAGGCAGTATTAGAATTGGTGCAGCAGCTCAGTAATTTCTTCCAGCATCTTCTGTTCTGCCTCTCCACCATTCTCACCATTGTCATGACCGCGACCTGTGTGATGTCTGCAGTACCTTTAGGCATCATGTCCTTAAGCAATTGCATCCAAAGACAGCACAAAGGGTCAGCACAAAAACAATGGCTCTTGTTTGTAGAAACACTTTTTTCAGAGAAGAAAATCTTTCCTGGAAATCCCTAGCAGACATCGTCTTGTATTTCACTGTCATCAACTGTTCGCATGAATTAGAGCAAACCACTGGTGGCAGGAAGGATGACTGGCATGATCAGCTGAAATTAACAATGGTCAACTAAAAGGACTGCGTGAATCACCACCCAAGTAATAGCGGTGTTTGGTTAACAAAGATGAAAAAAAGGTGTATCTGCGAGTTAGACAACTAAGTTTCTGCACCAATAATATATTAGTATGACAGCTCATGTATATGATTTATAGGAAATAGATATGCATATGTTGGCAGGATGTGCTCATTTTTATTTATTTCTGGTATTTATTTATTTCTGATATCCAAGCAAGAAAGTTTTACAGTCATGACTATACCTTACCCCTACTGATATTTCAAAGAGAATGACTGAATTTGAAAGTTTCTAATTAATCATTTTAGAAATGAATTTAAAATGAATTACCAATAAGTGAATAAAAATTCTGTCTAATGGGGTTAAAAATGGTGGATGGCTTGAATACTTCAGTTTTTGTTTTCCTTTTTTAATACAGTATTTGTGTTTGAAGGGAAACTACTAACAGTTCTGAAGAGTTCAGACAAACTGTACCAAAACTGTCACAAATGAGGAGGAAAATATCCATGGTAGCTGTCACTTTGGATGAATAAATTGAGACACCTTAAATAACACATTTGCCAATATCCGATATAAGATTCTTGAACTATAATGGCCCAGAAAAATATCGGATTTCTCTGTACCTCCTTTCCTGACATAAGGTATCTTTTTTTAAAAAGTGGATTATTAGTTCATTAAATGTTTAACATTAGCATTACATATATTAAATGTAAGTTAATTTTAATTGAACATTAAATTGAGCCATGTAGTTAGTAAATAAACAATATTTTTGTGCAGATATTTACAAAAGGTGGCTATGGCCCTTAAAAATATAGACAGTCCTGTGAAGGTAACAGGACAAATACAAACAGAAAGATTTTACCAA
>NW_007797548.1:0-1341 GCF_000696425.1 Galeopterus variegatus | reverse complement strand
GTGTCTTGCAACTTTGCTGAAATTGCTTATTAATTTTAACAATTTTTTGTGGGATCTTTATGGTTTCTACATAAAAGACCATGTTATCTTAAAACAGAGATGATTTTACTTCACCCTTTCTAAGTAGAATGTCTTTGATTTCTTTTATATAATTGCTCTGGCTAGGAGTTATAGTACTATGGTTAACAGAAGTGGTGAGAGTTGACATCTTTAGAAGATGTTAGAGGAAAAGCTTTTAGTCTTTCACCACTGAGTATGATATTAGCTGTGGGCTTTTCATACATGGCTTTTACTATGTTGAGGTATTTTCCTTCAGTTCCTAGTTTGAGAGTTTGCATTATGAATTTTGTCAAGTGTTTTTTTTGCATCAATTGAGAAGGAGTGTTAAGGAGAAATTGGGTAATGGACACAAATAATACTTATGATTTGTAATGAACATGCTAATAATACTTATTTGATCATCACATATTGCACACAGATACTGATAGTCAACTATGTATCCCAAAGATATGTATAATCAATTATGTTTCAATTGTAAAGTTTAAAAAAAATAATAAAAATAAAAAATAAAAATAAAATAACCAAAAAAAAAAAAGAAACCTTGACATGGTCGTGTGATTTTTGTTCTTTACTCTGTTCATGGTGCATTATCCTAACTGCTTTTCGTGTGTTGAACCACCTTTGAATTCCAGGTTGAAATAAATGATTTCATAACATGTTTTCTAAAGAGAATCTCTTCTTGTAATTTGATATTCTCAATTGAAACTACATCTAAGTTCTAGTCTATATCCTGTTTCTGATGAAACAGCTGATGTTTGACCTTGACTAGATTCTGATGACTAAGAAAGTATTGTGTATGTGTGTGTGTGTGTGTAAGTGAATAGTTTGTGCAGCATATGAGAAATAGAAGATAGCAGAAAGTAGTTGTTGAGAATGTGAGTTCTCAAGTTGCCCTCCATAGGTACACATCTCAGCTCCACTACTTACGATTTGCAGTTGAGCAGATTACTTACCATACAGCAGCTACCTCATTGGTAAAACAGGAACATCCACTGTACCCATTTCACACAGACACAATAAGAATGTAACATACTTAATTTTATAATTATATTTTGCTTGTAATTACATTTCTAAAGTTGGTATTGATTTTTAAAATAAACTTTTAAAAAATTTTAGACTAGTTTTAGCTTTTCAGCATATTTATGACAGTAGTGTAGAGAATACTTATATATCCCACACTAGTTTTCCCTATTCTTAGAATTCTACTTTAGTATGATACTCTTGTCACAATTAAATAAACTAGTATTGACACATTTTTATTAACTAAACCCCAACTTTAGA
>NW_007797547.1:0-1341 GCF_000696425.1 Galeopterus variegatus | reverse complement strand
AAAAAAAAAAAAAAAAAAAAAAAAAAAAAAAAAAAAAAAAAAAATTTGAATATAAACTCTAAAACCTCTCCTATACTCATATTTGGAAATAAAAGTGATTATGGTGATGCGGGATTTAGTCTTCAACCAATTATGGACTATAAGAAACCTAAGGCCTTTGCCATGACTAATCTATTATAAAGCACCGCTGATTCAAAATAATTTCCTGAAGTTTATAAAAAAAACACAAATTAAATAGGAATAAATAACAGAAAACAAATGTCCATTGTTTGTCTCTAGCTCCCCCATGTCAATATTAATCATAATTAAGAGAGGCAACTGTACCTTTCCTAAAATTTAATAATTAAGAGAAAGAATAAAAATATTAAAATGACTTGCATTTATAAATTTATTAGATGACATTTGTGATCATCTTATGAACTTCATTACATCAGGATTTCACATTCTTAGTTACCTGGGTCATTTAGGGAACCAGCTTAATTTGAATATAATGAAAAACTATTAACATATTATAGGGGAGAAAAAGTAATATGTTTCCTCCTACCCTCACAAAGTTCATGCCTTTGAACCTCCCATAACAAAAGAAAGATTAACAAGAGAAAAGCATACAAATTTTTTTATTGCAAGTTTTATGTGACATGGAGTCTTGAGAAATGAAGACCCAAAGACATGGGGAAAACGATTTTTCTGCTTAGGTTTGATGAAGAGAGGACAGTTACGTGGAAATGTGACTGGACAAGAGGGGGTGGGATCTAATGGTAACAAGCCAGGGGGGAGTTTAGCAAGGCCTGCTTGTTCTTGGCTCTCTGTCTCTTCATTTCTTTTTTCTGGTTATAAGGCAGGACACCTGTACCTGAGGATCTCTCAGGGGGAAAGGGAGGGAGAAGATCAGAGAGTGACCTTCCTGCTTCTGTTGTTTTCTCAATTTCCTTCTGCTTAAAATACTCAGTATGCCAAGGTGCCATACTTGGGGTACTGTGTTCTGAGCCTGTCAATATAATTCAGTCTGCAATGATCAACTGTCAAAGAAATTAGCATACAGTAAAGCTCAGTAGCTTCTTCCTAGGAGAAGAACTAATCTGTTTCAAAAGATTGTTTACTTGTAGTAATTCCCTTGGGAATGAGCCCCTGAGATCCTCAAGAACATGTTAAGTAGCTGAAATTGTATTAAAAGTAGTTATCCATAACTCGGGTTTTCTGGACCAGTAATCCAATGATCCCACACTGTTCACCTCCTCTCTGGAAGTTCAGTCCCTTTGAAGGGTGCAGGCAAAGACTTAAGTTAGGGAGCAGTAATGGTGATTCAGTGGCTGGGGTTGAGAGTATCTGTGGCCTTTCTAT
>NW_007797546.1:0-1341 GCF_000696425.1 Galeopterus variegatus | reverse complement strand
TAACTTACTGTCTTCTGCTAGGATATATAAGTTAGGATGCTGTGTGAGGGGAGTCATGTAATTACATGGTGTAGAGAAGGGATCGCTCAACAAATCCTCATATTTTTAGGCACCACCAAAACGTTTACATGGTGCCTCCAGTTTCTAAGTCTTTCTGCCAACACAAATTGACTTACTACCTTTCCAGTCACTTCTCTTCTCTCAACTACCCCAACTGTCACTCCAGGTGACTTGCAAGATTTCAGTTTTGTCATCTCTAAATCTTTTACTATCACTTTTATAGGGTTGGGAAGAGGGTAGTGATAAATATGTATGTATAATCTACTATGTTTAATGGGTGGTAAAAAACTCTTTATTTTTCTAATTGATATTATCAAAACTTCATATTGATATGTCTTATACAATATAATAGTAAATGACATACATAATTTATAAATATGTATACAAATATATATATTTGAGGGTGTGCTTCGAAATATTTACTGATGGAGGTACTGGATCAAAACATTTAGAAACTACTTAGTTTAAGGATATATGATTACATTTTTGAAAAATATTTGTATGTAAAGATAGCATTTTAATTCAGGCTTCTTTAAATAAGAAATACTAAAAGTTTTGCAAGAGCAAAACATAACAAGTTCAGCTATACATATTTGGATGCATACAAAACCAAATGTGCTCTATTAATCATATGAATTTCCAGAAGGTGTCATTGAGCAGAAATTTCAAGAATCATATTTAGCCCTAATTAATGGGAGAATTTTCTTGTAACTAGAACTATTTCAAAATAAAATATGCTGATTTGAGATTTTTTTTTTTTTTACTTTAATAATCTGGTTTTTGTTTTCCTTTCATCATGTACATTTATGTCTTATCTACAGAGATACTGTAGATGAGGTTTCTCTTTTGGGTGATTTACTGGGCTAGAAAAGTTTTAAAGTCCCTCCTAAGTCTAATATATTAAGATTTAAAATAGTTTCTAAAGTTATAAAATACCATCGTATAGTTGGTTTTGAATACACAAAGCAATTCAGAGTAATAGTTATGTGTATTATGTATTTTGTAGTTATAACTTCATTTTTACTATTCATAGCTGAAGTTTTATCTCACTGGCATGGTTTAGAGAAGGTGTTCCTCAATTGGGCTTACATAGCGCTACTTAATGCTTTTGAAGCAAGAGGTTGCCTTGGTGGGAAAGACATCCATCCATTTCACTGGCTCTTTCATGTGGAATGTAAGTAATTAGACATCTGGCTTTAGTTGTACAGTATTAAGTCTTACCTTGAGGACACTTAAGGTTTATATAATACCCAGGCATTAGTCAATTAAACCAAGAAAAAA
>NW_007797545.1:0-1341 GCF_000696425.1 Galeopterus variegatus | reverse complement strand
CATGAAGCAGAATGGGGCTTGCAATAAAGATTAGGCTTTAAAAGTGTATGTTGTGTGTGTGTGTGTCTGTGTGTCTGAGTGTGTCTGTATGTATGTACATGTCTGTGTGTGTCTGTGTGTCTGTGTCTGTATGTGTCCGTGTGTGTCTATGTGAAAATATACCTCTAGTGCATATACTACACATAAAAAAATTCTTGGCTCATACTTCCTTCTGCAACACTACATGCCAGAGGAAATGGAAAAATTTAGTATGTACGTGTCTGTGTGTCTGTGTCTGTGTGTCTGTGTCTGTGTGTCTGAGTGTGTCTGTATGTGTCTGTGTGAAAATATACTTCTTCTGCACATACTACACACAAAAAATATTCTTGGCTCATACTTCCTTCTGCAACACTACATGCCAGAGGAAATGGAAAAATTTAGAATTTGAAAGTAGAAAGGATAATACCCCAATAAGCCTCTGTCCAGCCAAGTTTTTGCTCATGAACAAATGTAGCATACTTGCTCAGATATGAAGGAGTTCAGAAAACATATCACCTTATTTTCATTGAAAATAATGACTTGAAGACATGCTTCAGCTGCTCCCAAAATCAAACTAAAGAATATAAAAGGACTATTTTAAAGTCCAGTTAAACAAGCTTTAAGTCTAAATGACTTTTTAAAATATGGCTATAAATAATCCAAACATAAAAAATATAAAGGGAGAAAATATACAGCATTAAATTTTGATGTTATCACCTGGCTCTAAAAATTAAAAAGATGTGCAAGGGAGGAATAGAGTGAAACAAAATATTAGCTTTTTCAACTTACAGGGATCCAATAATACTATTTACTTCTTGACAATGGAAAGGCAGTATAGCAAGATGGCTCAGAAGGCAGGCTCTTGGGTCAAACTGTCTGGGTTCACATTCTGGCTGTGAGAAAGCCACGGAAATTTTATGTAAATTCTTTTTTATTATTGTAACGTAGTTGATTATACATATCTATGGGGTACAGAGTTGAATAGCAATGCCTGTGTGCATTGCAATTCTCAAATCAGGATAATTAGTACATTCAACAATATACAATGTAATTGTTTTTCATGTCGCTTTACCACTTCCTCCCTTACACTCCCTCCCCCTCCCCCTTTCCCACCTCTGGTAACCTCAGTACTGTTCTCTCCTTTTGAAAGTTCAACATATTATTGTGATTGGTGTATCTATCTTTCTTTTTTTATTTAATTTGTTTATTTTTTAGCTCCCCCTTATGAATGAGGGCATGCAGTATTTCCTTTCTGTGCCTGACTTATTTCACTTAATTTTCTCTAGGTTCATCCATGTTGCTGAGAATGGCAGTATTTCATTA
>NW_007797544.1:0-1341 GCF_000696425.1 Galeopterus variegatus | reverse complement strand
GGGTCAGAAAGGAGACCCCCCACAGAGCTCCTGCCCAAGAACCGGACGTTGTGTCAGAAGGGGATCCTGGGCAGGAGGTGTATGGTAGACCATTTTATCATTCATGTTCTTATTTTGTAACCTGCAACCTTATGTTATTGGTTGATGGTTTCATGTGTGCCTGGCTGGTCGTTGCAGTTGACAGTGAAGTTTCAGACGGTTACAGGTGGGCCTCGCACATTCTCTCACCAAACCTGGAGCTGTTTGAATGTCCAGGTCCTCTCTGGTTTGCTGTTCCTCCATGTAGTGTTAAGAGGAGTAGCTCTGGGGTCAGACTGTCTGTGCTCAAACCTGAGCTGAAAATGTAACAGCTGGGTGACAACGGTCAGTTGACTTTTCAAAAGCTCATGGACACCGTCTGTAAAATGGCACTACTCACGGTTCAAGGAGATGACGTTGAAGAGCTCGGAGCACAGGAAGGCTCGGCAGACTTCAGCTGTGACTTTCTACCCCAGGACTGCCTTTCACCGGCACCGGGCGATGGTGGGAGGCACGTGTTCGTGTCTGTGGGGCTGGCGCTGGGCCCTCTGCCTTCCTCTGAGCAGCGCGAAGCTGGATTCACAAACCATGCAGTATCTTTCCCCCTCCGTTCTTTCTGCGTGGTCTTGTGAGATATTCTCCACAGCATAAAACCACCTCTCTTACTCCCTACTCGAAGGACGGTTGAAGCTTGATCTGCTCCTTTGCTCTTTCTTTGCCTTTAAGTCATGCCTAGTCACTTTTCTACAAAGATCACTGGCCCAGAACCTGGCCTGTCCTCTGGGTCCGCTTTTGCCGATCCTGGTGACCCTGATTGAGGCTGTCCCCGGGACCCTCCTCACCTACCAGGTGGAGGGCAGAGGTCGGTCCTCCATCGCGAGCCCTTGTAACAAAACCTCTAGGGCACAGCTCTGACAAGATATTTAAGATGTTTATGGTACTTAACGATGATACTCTTATTATCGTGAAATCCTTAAATGACACTTTTAGTTTCTCTTTGAGCCCATTTTCCTCCCTTTTATGACCAGTTTCTTAAGAAGAAATTCTGACCTCTGTTCTTCCTCCTCCTTTCCAGATGATGCTCCAAACGGTCCTGTGAGGCTGAGCATCTTCTGGGACTCCCAGCCCCACTCAACACGGGACCCGTGCTGTCCCCCAATCCCAGCATGCTGCTTTGGGCGGGGACCTGGGCTTGTTCCAAAAGGTGGCCACTTGGTGCTGATTCAGTTCTGTAAGGAGGCTGATCTCATCCCGGTGACACAGGGACCCCACGTTGAGGGGTCACCTTGCACATTTGCTCACTGTGTGTGACACAGGACTGGC
>NW_007797543.1:0-1341 GCF_000696425.1 Galeopterus variegatus | reverse complement strand
TAGGAACTTTATTAAGTCATCTGGTCCATCTTCCTGAAGGCAAGGGCTTGGAGTAAACCCCCGCCATGCAAGGGCTTTCTGGATGCAAGGAGGACCGCTACGGTGACTTCCCATCAAAATGCCGAAGAACGGAGGGAAGGGAACCCAGTCGCCTCGGCGAGGTGCGCTTTGGGGTGATTCCAAACCCTCGGGAGACCCAGACAGCTCCTTACCTGCCAGCACCAAGACAGGCCTCCCACCTCAGGGACAGGACCCCTCCCTCAAGGTCAGGCCAGCGGCCCCAGGAGGCCAGGCAGCACCTGCATTCCCGGGGCAAACAGACCACTGGTTCTGATGGGTGGGAAAGAGAGAGAGACAAGACTATAACGTGTCATTGTCAGTGCAACAACCACCCTTGACACATGCGGAGACCAGGGCCTGGACAAGGCAGTGCCTTCACTGGGACTGGTCAAGCCTATGAGGAGCCTGACTTTGTCACTCACAGGCTGTGACCTCAGGCAAGTCATGTAAGCACCTCTGGCTCCAGTAGCCTCATCCACAAAATGGAAACATTATAAATATTGCACCTAATCCCTGGGCACTGTCATCAACTCCAGAGCACTGTGGGTGTAAAGTTACTGCTCCTGCTGTCATGACTCTCGGTTTCTAGTCCTTTCCATTAGTCTAGCTGCCTTCAACTAGTCTTCCAACTTAGAACTGATTCTTCTAAATTCTCAGATTAACCTAAAAACGAAATCTTCAAGACACAGAACGTGTATCGTGAGCCGCCTTTTCACCAAGTCTGCCCGCTCTGCAGGTGAGGCACGGAGGGTGCCCACCGAGGGTGCCCACCGAGGGTGCCCGCGGGCTCGCAGGGACAGGCAGGCGGGGATGCGCTGGGAAGCGGCGGCTGGGGAGGGCTCTGAGGACAGGCTCTACCGACCTTGCACGGCTGTGGGAAACCCGCCTGCCCCGGCCTGGGCAGGATGTTCAGTGCGTCCACTAGAATCTCGGGTACGCTGGGTCGTTCTTTGGCCTCCGGTTCCTTCGCGGCCTCCATTTCCGCAGCCCCCAGTTACCTGGCCCAGGGGTTAACGCTCTCCCGACTAACTCGATGAACCCGATGAGGGGAGTCGCTGACACCGTGGCAGGGGAGGGGTCCATTCAACGGTTGGGCCTTGCCAGCCCTCCCCAGGAGGCCTCCTGCCTGTGCCTTAGTTTCCCCGTCTATAAAATAGAGATGAGCACCTACCTCGTAGGGTCCTATGGTGTTTAAATGAGTTAATATTTGCACGTGGTTAGACCAGAGCCTACACATGCTTAGTACAAGACACAGGTTATTAAACAAAAGTAAAGGCCTAC
>NW_007797542.1:0-1342 GCF_000696425.1 Galeopterus variegatus | reverse complement strand
GAATGGGCTTTGGAGTCCTACAGCCTCAGTTTGTTCTTCTGTAAATTGGGTTAATCACAAGTTTTAACTCATAGGTTTATTTATGAGGACTAAATGAGCTGACACACATGCAAGCTCTTAGAATAGTGATTGCAGTAGAACACTGTAGGACTCTGTAAATGTATTATCATTATTAATTATTATGATTCATATTTTCAGCAGAGATTTTTAACTGACTTGACAGCTCTCCTCATATGTCTCCCAGGCACCTCAAGCTTAACGGGACCAAAACAGAATTCTTGACTTTCCCAACAATACCCCACCTTCCCCCAGCCTTGTCCATCTCAGTAAATGGCATCCTACATACCTGGGGCTCAAGCCAGGAGCCGGGGGGTCAGACGTGGTCCCCTCCTTGCCCCTCCCTCTCATGTCCAATCCACCAGGAAATTCTGCACAGTCTACCCCCTAGATATATGGGGATACTTCAAAAAGTTCATGGAAAGACTCGTATATCTTTCAATTCTATTCTCCTGTGATCTTTTGCAAGTACCCTTGTACTTCCAGTCCGTCTGTTCCTTTCCCCTCCCGCCTACTCGCTGCAGGCTCCTCATCTCTGGGGGAAGGCAGGAGTCTCCTGCGGGGCCTCCCTGCTTTTCTTCTTGCTCCCTTCCAGTGAGTTCTTCACTGCAGCCAGAGTGCTCTCTAACAAATGTAAGTGTGACCACACTGAAACCCCAAAGTGGCCGAGGATGAGGCCCAAGCTCCTCACTGGGGCTGTGTCGACCGCTCCCCTCCCAGCCCCTCCCCCCGGCCCTCTGTACTCCAGCCTCCAGGCCTCTCGGCAGCTCCTACAGCATGTGAAGTTCATCCACGTCACCCCTTTGCCTGCAAAGCATTGCCTGTGGCTCTTCACAGGATAAACTCCCCCTCCAGTGACGAGTCTCAGCTCAGAGCGTTCCTCTTTGGACAGACTCCCTGCCACACTCTCCGGGTCATCCCGCTTCCTCTCAGCACAGTGCCCTCTACATGACCTCTGCAGCACTTTCTCAGCTTGCAATCACTTCTTTATTTGTCTTACCTGTTTATTGCATGTTTCTCCCCAAAGAAAATTCTCCAGAGTTTGGGACCAACACTGTTTGTAAACTCAAACAGAGCCTGCCTCCCATATGTGTTGAACAAATGGATGGCTGTCATAGTGAATGGGTCCCTCTCTGATACACCTTCCCATTTCTTTTTTTTTTTTTCCTTTTTTTTTGTCTTTTTTCGTGTCCGGCAATGGATCGCAACCCTCAGTGTTGCGCCCGCACCTCGCTCAGCCAGTGAGCGGGAACCGGTCTGTATGTGGGATCCGAACCCTCGGCGG
>NW_007797541.1:0-1342 GCF_000696425.1 Galeopterus variegatus | reverse complement strand
TCTTATTCATCTGTTTTTCTTCCCTTGTCTTCAGTTCACTCTGAGCTTCTCTGCAAACCTCAGATCATGAATGTTTCTTTGGGATTCTGAATTCTTCTTTCAGTAGAAACTGAACTACCTACTTGATTCCCTTATGTAGCGGCTGATTTTATCTTTTGCTGTTCTGACCTTTTTCCTCTTTTATGCCTTTTGCAGTGTTGAAACCAATGTCGTTGAAATCACAGTGTCATTTTTACAGAGATTCTTCTTAGGAACAATCTTAACGCACTTTATGCTCACCTTTCATTGATTTTTTTTTTTACGGTCCTTTTCAGTAATGTGACACAGTATTCCCCGTTTTAGATAAAACCGACTCTGCTCAGCAATCTAAGATGTCACCAGGAACACGGAACAGCACAGCGGGACTCCACACTAAACTGTAATCATGTTTGTATTGCTGGGCTCTGACTGCGGTTGTTTGCTATTTATCTCCTTTAGAAGTTCATTGAATTAGAGAAAAGCAATTTGTTTCTTAAAAGTGAAGAGGGGAATAGCCCTCCCCCCACACACACTGATTGAAGCTGAACAGCACGCCCTGCCCCACACTCACTTGCCCCCAGTCATGCATGGAGATGTTGGGGATGTTGGTAAAACTAATCTTCTGCTGAGGGGAAGGACAAATCTCAGGAGCAACAAAAATCAGATAAGAGCATAGCTGCTCACAAGAATGCCGTGCAAACCCGGGCCCTGTCGTTCACCACTTTATCTTCCATATATTTAAAAATGGATACGGATGCTCCAGCTAGTAGCTCCTAGAGGACTAGTGAATCCATGCAAATCCCACCTTCTTGTGACAGGTAAATACGTGCATGGCACATTGAGGGAGGCAGGAGGGAATTTTATTAATCTCCTTTCTCCACAACAGACACGCATGGCCCCACAAACCTGGGTCTTCTGGAAGTGGTTCTTCATGTCTCTAAACACCCCTCATCTCTAGTTTCTCCTCATCACCACCATCTATGATGTTTTAAATGAGCCCAGAGTTTAGGAGAACTCCCCTAGAGGCTCACGGAAACCCCGTCTACCTCACCACCACGGCTAGCTCTGGGGATTAGCCAGAGCTTCAGACAAGAGGAAGCAGGCCTAGGGAAGCGGGGGGCGTGTGCTCGCTTTGGGGAGCAAACTCAGTTCTGGAAGTGAAGGCACGTGGAGGGACATCCTGCTCCCCTCTGGATGGCTTGAATGTGCATGTCCCTCCTCTGTGAGGGGCAGAGTGTGTGAGAGATGCTCAGTCTTACCTTGACCCAGACTCTGGAGTCTGGACAGAGAGAAGCAGGCAGAGTGGGGCTGCGGGTGGCAAGTC
>NW_007797540.1:0-1342 GCF_000696425.1 Galeopterus variegatus | reverse complement strand
GCACTGACACAGCCCCTACTCCCAGAGGTGGAGGTTGCACCATTCCATGGAGGGTGGGACCTATCACAGAGCAAGCCTGGTATGCAGGTGGATCTGGCATGGGCCTCTCAGCATTGTAGATGGCTGTTGCTGTCCAGCCCTTAACGGATACCATATGGTGTGAAAATGGCATAGGGCAAAGTGATCAATGGGCCGAACTAAGAGCAGTATGGATGGTGATAAAAAATAAGTTGGGCCATTGACTACATGTGCAGACAGTTGGGCAGTGTACAAGGGTCTTACTCTTTGGATAGCTACCTGGAAATACCAATGGTGGATGGCAGGCCACCAACCCCTATGGGGACAAGCCATGTTGTAAGAGTTATGGGAATTAGGACAGGAAAAGGAAGTAACTTTTCCATGTCACAGGACACATCCCCTTAGCCAGACCAGGCAATGATGAAGCTGATGTCTTGGCTAAGGTAAGATGGCTGGAGAGAGCCCCAGCTGCTGATGTGGCCCAGTGGTTACATCAACAGATGCAGCATGCTAGGAACAAAAACATGTGAATGGTGGCTTGAAGTTGGGCCCTGCCTATAAAATGGGAGGATGTACTTAATGCATGTAATACTTGCCTGGTGTGTGTTCATGAGACTCCACACCTCAGATGGGTACCACATACTGATGGGAAAATAACTCGAGGAAGGTGGATTATTTACTCAGTGGCAGGTGGATTCTGTGATTACCTTACTCGATGGCAGGTAGACTCTGTGGGACTACTCACCATGTTGGAGAATTTCAGGTATATTTTCACAGCTATAGATACGGCTATAGGACTTCTGTTCATGTGGCCCTGCAAGGCCCCAGACCAGGTAAATACTATTAAGGCACTGAATACCCTTACGGTCATGTACAGTTGACCCCTGGTCATAGAAAGTGACAATGGAACCCACTTTACTGGGCAGGAAGTACAGAAGTGGGCTTCACAACTGTCAATGCAATGGAAGTAACATGTACCATGTCACCCCAGGCAGCAGGAATGATTGAATGGTACAATGGTCTTCTGAAAAGGGGATTAAGGCTTTCTACCAGTCCCCCATTCCTGAATGGGTGGACATGGCATTTATGGCCAACAGTTCAAACCCTAAATGAGAAACCTTGTAAGGGCAGACCATCTCCAGTGGAAGCTCTGTTACATAGAGTCGCTTTACCTATTCAACTACAAGTTACTACTAAGGATCTCCTGAAACCAGGATACGCTAAGAATGGAAATATCCTCTTACCGGCCCCAACCTGTTTACAGCAAGGACAGACAGTACAATGGGAATGGCCTTGGAAAATAGAAGCCCCGCCCCATATATGC
>NW_007797539.1:0-1342 GCF_000696425.1 Galeopterus variegatus | reverse complement strand
TCACTCTTTCTATGTATATTTTAAAGAAAATTATAGGTATTATGAAGCTGGTTGCAGGGACTTTGTAACCCAGGGCTTTCCACAGTGATGCACAGTGGGTGCCCATTTCCTATTTCTTGAATGAACTCATAAATGTCTGCATGAGAAAATAAGCAAATTAATCAGTGACACCATTTAATCCTCCTCACAAACCTGTGCAATATTGTCACCAGTTTATAGATTAGAAAACTGAAATCTAGAGAGCTTAAGCGAATTTCCCGAGATCCATTCACTTACAAATAGAGAGACTGGTGTTCTGAACAAAGTCCATCTGATGCCAAAGCCCGTACTATTCCCACAGCACAGTTTTACCTCCCACGTTCACAGACGTATGGACGTCCGTGGTATGTTTGAGAAGTAATTCAATTGGGTACAATATTAGACCATGAGAATGATGAATGAAAGATAATCTGGGAAGATAGATGGGATTTATCTGAGAGCCATACACTTGATTTTACAGGTAGTTGGTGATACATCAAAGATTTCTTGAGTAGAATGGTGATCTAATTCCAGCTTTGCTAGATACAACAATCACAATAATATGTTGAACTTTCAAAAGGAGAGAACAGAACTTGAGGTTACCAGAAGTGAGAAAGGAGGAGGGAGAGAGGGTAAGGGATAATCAGGATAATTAGGGGCCAAGAAAAATGATTACATTGTATAATGTTGAATATACTAATTATCCTGATTTGAGCATCATATATTGCGCACAGGTAATTATATTCAAATTTGAACCCCACAGATATGTACAATCAACTATGTTACAATAATAATACTAAAGAAAGATGAATCTAGGGGTAGATATTGAAATAATTTTAAGTTGGAAAGAGGTGAAGAAATCTAAGCAGAAAGCACATGGCAAAGAGAATGGAAAACAAACAGACAGGAGAAAAATAATTAAACCTAAAAGGATAAAGTGTGGTGACTTGCTGAATGTAGGATAATAAGGAGGGGAAGGAAATAAGATAACTCGAAGTTGGGTGCCTGAGTTACTAAAAAATTTAAAAATATAAACAGTGGTTGACATGGGTAAAAGGCTGTCAGTTATCCTCTAGGAAAATTATTTCCAAATTCCATGCCAAGATGGCATTTTCTTTCATTTATTTCATCCTGCTCAAACAAAGGCATGTGTGCCTGTGTTAAGTGAGCAGGGCCCCAATTTCACAACTCTGTGTTGAGTAGCCACCAAGAGGGGTGCATGCCTGTTACAGACTCTCAAAAGCTTAATTTTCAAAATGTGAAAAAAAGCACAATTATACAAGTTGATAATAAGCGTGTGCCAAAGTTTGATCTTAACTCATTA
>NW_007797538.1:0-1342 GCF_000696425.1 Galeopterus variegatus | reverse complement strand
TGGATTGGAAGAATTAACATTGTGAAAATGTCTATACTACCCAAAGTGATCTACAAATTCAGTGCAATCCTCATCGAAATACCAATGATATTCTTCACAGACACAGAAAAAACAAACCTAACATTCATGTGGAATAACAAAAGACCCTGAATAGCCAAAACAATCCTGACTGAATAAAATAAAGCCAGAGGCACTACTTGACTTCAAATTATATTACAAAGCTATAATAACCATAACATCATGGTACTGGTATAAAAACAGACACTTGGACCAATGTAATAGAGTAGAGAACCCAGAATACGTACTTATAGCCAACTGATCTTTGACAAAGGCACCAGGAATATACGTTGGGGAAAAGACTGACTCTTCAGTAAGTGGTTCTGGGAAAACTGGACATCCATATGTAGAAGACTGAAACTAGACTCATACCTGTCACCATACACCAAAATCAACTCACAATGGTTTAAAGACTTAATATAAGACCTGAAACTATAAATCTCCTAGAAGAAAACATAGGGGAAACACTTCAGGAAGTAGGGCTGGGCAAAGATCTTATTAATAAAACCCCCAAAGCAAATATTTGCAAACTATGCATCCAACAAGGGATTAATATCCAAAATACACAAGGAGCTCAAAAAACTTAACAGTAAAATTAATCAATCAATCAATTAATTAATTAATTAATTTAAAAAGATGAAGAAAAAAAGTTACCCAACTAAAAAATGGGAAAAGGATCTAAACAGGTATTGCTCAAAGGAAGATATACAATTTGTCTTCAGATACATGTAAAACTCTCAATATCACTGATCATCAGAGAAATTCAAATCAAAACCACACTGAGATATCATCTCACCCTACTTAGACTGACTGTTATCAAAAAGAGAATAACAAATACTGACAAGGATGTGGAGAGACAGGAACCTTCCTACACTTGGTGGGACTGTAAATTAGTGCTACCATTATGAAAACAGTATAGATGTTCCTCAGAAGACTATGGATAGAACTGCCATATAATCCAGCAAACCCACTCCTGGGTATATACCCAAAGAAATGGAAATCATCATGTTGAAGGGATACCTGTACTCGCATGTTTATCCTAGCTCTACTTATAATTGCCAAACTATGGAACCTACCTAAATTTTCATCAATGACTGGATAATGAAAATGTGGCATATATGCACAATGGAATACTATTCTGCTGTAAAAAAGAATAAAATTCTGCCATTCACAGCAACATGGATGAGCTTAAGAAAATTACATTAGGTGAAATAAGCCAGACACAGAAAGAGAAAAACTTCATGTCCTCACTGATAAGTGAGAGCTAAAAAACAAAATAATAAAA
>NW_007797537.1:0-1342 GCF_000696425.1 Galeopterus variegatus | reverse complement strand
TGCACAACAGCTCTGAAGAGAATTTTGAGATATTATACCAAATGAGTGTGAGATGCACTGGGCAGAGAAGTCTTTAAATCCCTCCCAAAGGCTTTGCTTTCATAAGAAAATCCTATAATTTGAAAGGACAAGGCTTTTACTCTCAGGTAGCTCCTTGTGGTGAGGAACAATATTGGTACCAAGATCTTATTACAAAAACACTAAATTATTTGAGAATAAATCAACTGTTATGATGAAGTTCAAACCTTTCCCTTGGGCTCAGCTCTAAAACCTAAGTTAGAAAAAGCAAAACAAACAAAAGACAGGAAAAGAAGTGCAACGTAGGTCTAGGTTAACTAATATTGATCTTCTGGTTCCACGATCTATGAAAGTCCAAAATTCTGTAATTTCTGAAATTTTCTCATATTTACTTTCCCCATAGTTCTTCAGAACTCTGTTTGCAGATGTTAATCATGTTTCTCCACAACAGTCCTGTCAAAGAGGTAAGCATATTCCCCAATTTATACCATAAATCCTTTCATTTCAAGCACATCATAAGCTTCATTACATATCATATAAGTTTGATAGAATCATAGAGAAGCACCAAATTAAGACTGCACAAATTCTGTTGAAATAGAGCTCCCTACACCTTCATAACATATGCTATCTGCTTCTGTAGAATTGCTTACTTAACCTAAGTAACTCCATATTACCCCCTGTCTGACCTGCAGACTACCCCCCTCTTCTGCATGAGAAACTGTTGACCTTCTCATAGAAACAAAAGCCATTGCATAGAAACAGGAGCCATATACAGTAAATGATTACATGGGAACAGGAACCATACACAGTGAACTATTACATGGGAACATACACAATGAAAAGTTGTGGGCCGGCCCGGTGGCACACTGGAGAGTGCACCGCCTGGGAGTGCTGCGGCGCTCCCGCTGAGGGTTTGGATCCCATGTGGAGACCGGTTCCCGCTCACTGGTTGAGCACGGTGTGGGCGCAACACCGAGGGTTGTGATCATGTTACCAGTCAGTTAAAAAAGATAAAAAGGAAAAAAAAAAAAAGTTGTATGTTTGGTTGCTCATACGGCTCATTCTTGGCTTCTGTAACCTATTTCCCCAACTTGCTTTGTGCACCTGGACAAACCCATGTGCCAACGGGATATAGTTTTTGCCTTTAAAAACCTCACAAGACCAAGGCCCGAGGCCGCTCTTCCTTGGTTGCTCCTTGGGAGACAGTCGCTGGCCAGCTGGAGTGAATACACTGCCCTTTTCTGCACAAGTGGCGTGTAAGTGCATTCTTGCAGGAGGGTGCCTCACAACACTGTGATCTTTCTGGCTTCCCCTCTACTATCAC
>NW_007797536.1:0-1342 GCF_000696425.1 Galeopterus variegatus | reverse complement strand
AGTGATAACATGGATCTGGAACTAAAATGTACAATATTTATCACCATAAAAAAAAGTAAATTGAATTTCTTATGAGACACAGGTTGAAATTTTTTAAACTAGTGAAACAGAGTTTGAATAAGACAAATTACTAAACTTACCTCCACACACCAAGCTCTGCCTATGAGTTATGCGTGTGTATCCTAAACCCTGTTGTTATATCTCACATTGTTTTTCCATAAAGGTTACTTATTTTAGAAAATATTTTAATAATAACAAAATCAAATGTGACTTCCTAGCCTAATTTTGTGGGATTGTGATCATTCTTTTACTAAATATTCCTAGGAGTCGTTTATCCTCTGAGCATATGCCTACTTTTGTTCATATCATAGAAAATAATGTGATTTTTTAAAATGTCATAGTCATTGATTTTTTTTATCTGAGTATATCATAAGCACTATTTTATGATTGTAAAGAAATATACTTTAATTTGATATACTTTGAAAAGTAACCAATAGTATAAGGAAATAAATAATAATCATAATGTCACCTCCTAGAGATAAATACCATATCATTTAATTTTCTTTCTCCAAATATTTTTATACGTGTGGATACCTGGATAGATGGAAATATGACAGATGGATAGATAGATAATAAATAGTGATACATTATTCCAAGACACTGTAACTTAAATGTCTCTAAATTTCTCCACCTCAGGGGTTTTCCTTTCCTTCAATTATCAAATTAAATAGCTAGAATCTCTATGCTAGTTTCAGGAAACAATCTAGCAACCTCCCCTTGGTTTGGGATGATTCTCATGAGATAATTTTTTCTAGACACTTTTTTCTCTAAATCCCTTGTTTTGACTAAGGGATTTGAAATAGTGGATTTTCTAAAAGGTTTTATAGTCCTTCTTCACTATGTGTCATTTTCCAATGCAGTTTTCGCTTTTCTTCATTTTCCCAGTCATTCACTTGGTCACACTTTAAGTCATGTTGCTCGTCACACACTCGTTTTCACGGGTAATTTAACAAGTAATCGCTGAAGGTTTATTATGCCAATCACTACGTGAAGCATTTGGAACACATAGGTGAGACAGAAAGCAAAGTTACCTTTAATCGTAAAGTTAAAATCTACCTCTCTGAGATAAAGGGTGTGGGTGGTATTATGCCAGAATCAGTCCTTTAGTCTTCTTAAACATATTTGGATATTGTACAACGTAGCTTGGTGGAACCATGGGCGTGGAGACTTAACTACCCTGGCCTTTTGCCATATGAAAATATTTATCTCAACTAATTTGGATTCATCACTTTATCACAAGCTATTAGATCCACCACTTTAAGGCAATAATTTGAAATATATT
>NW_007797535.1:0-1342 GCF_000696425.1 Galeopterus variegatus | reverse complement strand
ATTCTGAACATCTGAGGGGCCCTGACCATTTTCCTATTTTTTCCCAACAATATCACACATCTTAACTCAACTAGTATCCTACTGTGAGACATCATCATCTCTTGGCTGGGTTACTGCAGTAGCCTCCCTGGTATACTTGCTTCCACTCTTGTTTTTGTGTAATTCATTTCCAGCATAGCCAGTGTGGTCTTTTAAAAAATAGTCCTGACTAAATATGTTTCACCCAAACCGGTCTTCTTTTGGTTCTTAGAAAATACCAAACTTGCTCTTATTATAGGGCCTTTGCTTCAGTTGCTTTCTCTTTCCAAGGTGCCCATCTCACATGGCTGACCCCTTCTGGTTGTTCACATCTTAGTTTAAATGTCAGCTCTGAATTTTGTAATCACTCAGTCTGAAGTAGCCACCCAATCAGTCTTAAATGTTACCCTAATTTAATTCTATGTGTAGGTAGCACTTACTCCTGATAGATATTTTCAGTATTTTATTTATTTCTTCATCCTCCACTTGTTTGCAGGCCCCATGACAGCAGGAACCTCATTGCCTAGAGCAGTGATTTGTAGGGGCTTACCAAATATTTGTGAGTGAATGCATAGAGTTCTAACCTGGACATAAAGATTTAGGAGTTTTTACCTATACACAGATGGTAACTGAAGCCATGGGTATGTTTGAGACAGTACAGGCAGAGTGTTTAGAGTCAGGAGATAAGATCTTCTAGTACAAAATCCCCCAAATAAGAGACGGGTGGAAGAAGAGGAGCCTGCAAAGGAAGAAAAGGAGCAGCTGGAGAAAAACCAAGGAGCGTATGATGTCAAGAAAAGAGAACGTTTGAAGAATAGTAAAGATTTCAAGACTATCTTTCCTTTGGTTGGATGTTTCACAAAGAAATATTGTACAGATTCTTTGAGAAACCTGTATTCATGTTAATGATGCCTGTTCATTGTTTTTCCTAGGCCTCATCCTCCCTTTGGGCTTACCTGTACCATTTTAGCCAATTTCTTCTCTTATGTTGTTGGAGTATTGCTGGGGTAAATATTGACTGAGAGTTGGATATACAGGATGAAGGAATAGAGAGTGTAAAGAGTCCTTAAGTTCCAGAAATAAGCATGTTTGTTGGAACATAGTAAAGGGAGAAGAAACAGGTGATAAAATAATATAATTAAGGGTAAAATATTGTTATAATGCTCTTCTGAGGTGAACATAGACTCAAGCAAAATATTTATTGTTGGTTCCACTATACAGAATCTTTGAAATCAAAATCCATTACTAGGTTTCTCTTTTCTCTGCCAACTGGAATAAAAATGTTAGTTTATTTTCTTTCTTTCTTTTTTTTTTTAAAAAAAAG
>NW_007797534.1:0-1342 GCF_000696425.1 Galeopterus variegatus | reverse complement strand
CACCCCTCTGCCTCCTGGACCTGGATGAAATCTGACTCAACTCATTTGCCAAAGAAACATCACATCAATGCCTGCACGGGCAGGCGAACCTCATGGAGACCATGGGGAGGGCAGGATCGGGGTTGGTCCAGAGCTGGGAGCTGCTCATTCCCAACTGGCTCTGCCCCTCTCTCAACAGCTCACCAATCCACTTCCTCTCTGGGCATTGGGAGCCCATTTAAGTGGAGAGGAAAGCGTTAATTGAGCACCTGCTATGTCGTACTAAGTGCTTTTACCCTATGAGGTAGACATGGGTCTCTCCAATTGACAGAGGAGGAAACTGAGGCCCAGAGAGGTTAAAGCACTTGCCCAAGGTCACCCAAATGGGGAAGAGCAAAGTCGATACTTATCAGACACTCTACTGAGCCCCTGATCTTTGGAGTCACCTGAGGAGTTGGGTGTTGTTCTACCCATTCCACAGGTGGAAAAACTAAGGCTGAGAGAGGTTAAGTGACCAGAGAACGCACAGTGAATCAGACCTTAGAGCGCATGGTCTTTGGTCATGATGTAGGACTGAGATGATAGAGTGAGACAAACAAAAGTGCCGGAGTGAGGCCAACTTGCATCCCAGTCCCGCCTCTGCCACTTAAAAGCTATGTGCCCTTGGGCAAGTAACTTCACCTCTCTGAACCTGGCTACTCCTGAAAAACAGACGCAATCATAATCCTTTACCTTAAAGGGCCGTTAGGAAGATTAAGTAAGAGAAAGCTCCAGGCAGAGCCCCTGGCACGAGTGAATGATCTCCCATCCTTCCCTTTGGAGACCATTCCTCTGCAGTTGACAACTGGGTCATACAAAATAAGTGCGCCTCAGGCCGAAGCCTGGAATGTGACAGCCAGGAGAAAACTGCTGGAAGGCAAGGATTATTATTATTATTACTATTACCACTGCTGCTGGGCACTTTTTAAAAAAAATCAGGCTAGGTTGTAAAAAAATAAATTATAGAAAAGAAGAAAATAATATGAAAGCTTTGTGATTTCAAATGTGTCCTGTGCTCAGCAGATCTTAAATAAGTTGCATTTATAAGCTGAAATGTGGCAGGCAGCGAGGGCTCAGTGCTAGGATGGAAGGTGGAACGGGCAGTGGTGAGGGGAGGCGGCACCGAGGGCCGGGCCAGTGCCACTCTGGGGGTCTCAGCACGACCACCCCAGGTCCCTGTTCTGGCTGACCCCTCCACCCCCACCCTGTGCTCTACGGCCACACGCACTGTTCTCTCCTCTTCTACCTTTACCTTTGCACCAGGTGCTCAGTGTAGCAGGGATGCTGGCCTGTCTAATTCACTCTCGGTCCAGTTCCAGCTCAT
>NW_007797533.1:0-1342 GCF_000696425.1 Galeopterus variegatus | reverse complement strand
GGGAAAAAAAAAAAAAAAAAAAAAAAAAACAATTTAAAACATCTAAGTGGCGGATCTGAGTACACTGGTGTTTACAACTAATTGATAACAACCAGTTACAGATTTCTTTGTTCCTTCTCCACTCCCACTGCTTCACATCATTGGCCTTAAAGTACATATATACATACATACATACATACAATAAAATAAAACATTTAAATAAACTTTCCTTTCAATATTAACTTATCCATATGTTGTACTCTTTATAGAGTACAATATTCCATTAGAAAGCTCATATGATAAGTATTCTCCATTTCCAAATAGGGAAAACAAGCCTGAAAAGAAACATGACTGAGGCTCTATAGACAGCAAAAGCCAGGAGCAGAGGTCAACACTTGACATTTTCTAGTCCCATTTTCTTTCTCTGACAATATCTACTTTTGCCTCTTTGGTGTGTATTAGGAAACACAACAAGATTTGAAAATTAGGAAGTAAATCTTAATTAAATATATTTTTCTTTTCAGTAAATGTCCCCATCTCAGAGCTTTTGTCATTGCTATTCCTTTTTCCTTAAGTGCTCTTCTACCAGATCATCAAACACCCGCCCCCTTTGCATCATTAGGGTCAGACTACAAAAGTCTGTCTTCCCAGAGAGGCATTCTTTGACCACTCTAGCTAAAAACTAGGACTCTTCTTCCCCCTCCAGTCAGTTTCTACCCCATTATCTTTTGGGGGGGAGGGAGGTTGCAGGTGGTATGGGATTCAAACACTTGATCTCGGTGTTATAACAAAGTGCTCTAACCAACTGAGCTAATCATCCAGCCCCCATTTCATTTTTCATTTTTTCCTTAAGACTATCATCATCCAAAAAATGACAGACTTCTTTTTTAATATGTTTACTGTTTATCTTCCATGATTAGAATGTAAAGTCTTTAGGGGTAGGACTGTATCTCTAGCACCTACAAAGATATATACTCAGTATGCTCAGTAAATACTTGTTTAGTAACTAAAGGTAATTTGATAAACTGATAAATTTTATTTTGGTAACTTCAACTTTTTTAGATAAAAATATTCACACGTAAAAAATAAAATTCTTTGTTAAAAATCATGAATTTTAAGTACTTATTTAACTAAGTAAAGGTGATTTGACAAACTAAGTAAATTTGATTTTATTTTTTTTATTTATTTATTTTTTTTGTCTTTTGTCTTTTTCCGTGTCCGGCAACGGATTGCAACCCTCAGTGTTGCCCCCGTACCGGACCGGGGACCGGCAACAGGATCGCAACCCTCGGTGTTGCTCCCGCGCCTCGCTCAGCCAGTGAGTGGGAACCGGTCTGTATGTGGGATCCAAACCCTCGGGCGG
>NW_007797532.1:0-1342 GCF_000696425.1 Galeopterus variegatus | reverse complement strand
TAGCCCTGTCCTTGCAGGGAGCAGGGGCCTGGGCACACCCAGAAACACAGTGTGGTCTGGGCCCTGGCTCTCCCTTGGTGTTGACTCTGCCGGCAGGCCTGAGGACCCTTGAGTACACAGAGTCTCACTGGGTAGCAGGACATTCATTTGGAACAAAATTAAAGTAAAAATAAAAAAATAGAAAAAATCAATAAGCTGGTGCATTTGTAGTCAAATACTGGAATTTGGAGAATAACAGGGGATGTCTTCCAGAATTCAGTTTCAAGAAACATGTCCCATGCCATCCCCAAGGTAACTGTAAATCATAAATCACGCAAAGGCACGGCAGCCCACTGGAACGTAAGCCCCTGATGGTTGTTGAGTAAGTGTCTGTGGTTCACCACTCTGTCCCCAGCCCCAGAAGACCTGGCACACAGCAGGCCCTCGACAAATATCTACTGAATGTTCCATGCATTCTAGAGAAGTCTGCTGGGCTGCAGGTGGCCAGGGTTTAGGGAAACCTGGAATCTAATCTCAGGGCTCCTAGCGTCCACCGGCAGTGCCACCTCTTCCAACTGATATCTTCTCTGATATCAGATTTCCCTTCTGCAAAGTGGACATTACACTCACAAACACGCTCATATGTACAGAACTTCTGGGTACTCAATACAGAATTTCAGGTTACGGCACCAAGTGAGTGGCACTGTGCCCAGCGTCCACGACTGCTTTCTTTCACCCCATGCAGTGTCGTCAGGGGTCTGTGACAGAGGCCCCACAGAGAGGAGCCAGGCAGGGTTAGGAGAAGCAGGCCAGGGACAGAGCAGGTGCCAGAAGGAGCATGGAGGTGCTTGTCCCTCTGTGGGACTTGCTGGACACCAATTGCAGAGGCTTTAGAGGCCTTTGCTTGGGCTTTGTTAAAATCAGAGCCTGGGGCCCCTGGTGGGTGGAATCATGTTTGATTCACTTCTCAGGTCCCCACTGCCTGGAGCAGGGCTCTCGGACTTCCTCCCACCTTGGTGCACATGATCGAAAAGAATTGCCAGTGGGTCACCACGAGACTGTGATGTCACAGAGCCCCACCCCCCCTGCCCACCACCACAGGCTGAGCTGCACCAGGCTGGCTGTGAGGCACACTACCTGGCAGAGTCCATGAGATGCCATCCCAGGAAAACCTCAAATCAGCCCAAACATACAAAGAAAATCACTCAAAACCCCCCAACTACCTATGCTTAGAAAAAGCTGCTAGTGCTGCAAGCACATTACAAGCACTGTGCAGAGTACTGGCACTGTGGGTAGTGGGCCCTCTGACAATGAGCTAGGCTTGCAGACTGGAACCTGGCCTGCTCCTGGAGAGACTCATCAA
>NW_007797531.1:0-1342 GCF_000696425.1 Galeopterus variegatus | reverse complement strand
TTGGTTAGTACTTCTACTACTATTTTACATAGGAGTGGTGAGAGTGGGCATCCTTGTCTTGATCCTGCTCTTAAGGTAAAAGCTTTCAGCTTTTCCCCATTCAGGATGATATTGGCATTGGGTGTGTCATATATGGCTTCTGTTGTGTTGAGATACTTTCCTTCTATACCTCATTTGCGGAGAGCCTTTATCATGTAGGGATGTTGAATTTTGTTGAATGCTTTTTCTGTGTCTTTAAGATAATCATATGGTTTTTGTCCTTGATTTTGTTGGTGTGGTGTATCACATTTCATTTATTGACTTGTGTGTGTTGAAACATCCTTGCGTCCCTGGGATGAATCCCACAAGTTCGTGGTGTATAATTTTTTTGATGTGTTGCTGTATTTCGAATGGTAGTAGTTTATTCAGGATTTTTGCATCTATGTTCTTCAGAGGTGTTGTTGTATAGTTTTCTTTTTTTGTTGTATCTTTGGTTTTGGTATCACGATGCTGCTGGCCTCCTAGAATCAGTGAGGGAGAAATACCTCTGTTTCAAATTGCTGGAATGGTTTTAAGAGAATTGGTGTTAATTCCTCTTTAAAGATTTAGTAGAAGTCAGCTGTAAAGCCTTCCAGCCCGGGGCTTTTCTTTATTGCAAGATTGCTGATTACTGCTTAAATCTCATTGCTTGTTATTGGTCTGTTTAGGTTTTATATTTCTTCTTGGTTCAGTATTGGTAGCTTGTATGTGTCCACAAATTTATCCGTTACTCCAGGTTTTCAAATCTGTTGTCATATAGCTTTAATAGTTTCTTTCTTTTTTTTAAATTTTATTTTGTCGATATACATTGTGGTTGATTATTATAGCCCCTTATAAAAGCCTCCCTCCCTCCTCCCCCCCCTCCCTCCCTCCTCCCTCTCCTCCCTCCCACCCAACAATGTCCTTTCTGTTTGCTTGTCATATCAACTTCAAGTAATTGTAGTTGTTATATCTTCTTCCCCCGCCACCCCGTTTGTGTGTGTGTGTGTGTGTGTGTGTGAATTTATTTATTAATTTTTAGCTCCCACCAATAAGTGAGAAGCTGTAATAGTTTCTAATGATTCTTTCCATTCCTGTGGTATCAGTTGTAATGTCTCCATTTTCACTTTTGACTTTTGTTATTTGGGTCTTCTCTCTCTCTCTCTTTTTCATTAATCTAGCTAATGGCTTGCCTATTTTTTATCTTCTCAGAAAACCAAATTTTTTGTTTCATTGGTCTTTTATGTCATATATTGGGTCTCTCTATCATTTAGTTCTGCTCTTATCTTAATTATTTCTTTCCATTTACAAACTTTGGGATTGGATTGTTCTTGTGGTTCTAGTT
>NW_007797530.1:0-1342 GCF_000696425.1 Galeopterus variegatus | reverse complement strand
GCAATTTATTGGGAACCTTCTATGTGCCAGCTAAGCCCTTTACGTAGATTGTTAGTGTTATTGTTATTATTATTATTATTATTATTTTGGCGGCTGGTCGGCACAAGAAACCAAATTTTTTTACATAGATTCTTTCTTTCTTTTTTTTTTTTTTTTAAAGATGACCGGTAAAGGGATCTTAACCCTTGACTTGGTGTTGTCAGCACCACGCTAAGCCAGTGAGCCACCGGCCATCTCTTGTGGAGCTAAGGCTAAGGCTGATGTTGACATCGCCAACTGTAGCGCTCTTAATCCTGTGCGTGACGCCAATTGTAAATCTAGGCGACCATGCCAGTTGTCGGGCTCTTTTACCTGCCAGTAATCTTGCTGACTGTTGAGCTAGGGCTGGGTCTAGAGCTCCCAGTTCCCTCAAGCCCGTTCACAGACTGGGTCACAAACCCTTCATATGCCAGGCTGGGTCCCCAGACCCTTTCACGCAGGTCTATGAACTCGGTAACCCGCCAAAAGGTCCTTGGAACCATAAGCATGGTCGCGCACGGTGGACGCCAGAGGCAGACGCCTGCCCGCCTGCTTCACTAAAACTCATCTCTCTCTCAAGAACACAAGAATAGAACAAACCTACTAACTACACACACACACACACACACACACACACACACAACTTGCTTACAAAGGATGTGCTAAAACCACACCCAACAGGACTGAGGCAAGGGCCCTGACCAAACTATTCTATTATATATAGGGATCTGAACGTGTGGCCTTGGTGTTATCAGCACCACACCCTCCCAAGTGAGCCACGGGCTGGCCCTTTTACATAGATTCTTAACCTGACTTTCCATGTAAGGAACTGAAACCCAGGGAAAATGAATAACTTGTTTATGGTTTAGAGCAGGGATTAGAATCCATTCAAACTATTTGAGCGAGAGGCCCACTGATGGAGACTACCTCCCACAAAAGGACCCCACTGACAGCTCACAGCCCTAACCTGGGAGCACCCGGGATCAAAGGATCACCCTCAGGACAGAGCTGAAGGAAAGAAGCACGGTAGGGGTTGCCCCTGGCCTGCGTCTGTGGCTCATACCATGGTCCCCTTCTTTACTTGGTCACAAAGGCCAGTCATTCTGTTTCTGGGAAACCTGCCCCTGGTCAGTCCCATATCTTTCCCAGTATCCCAACCTCCCTCCCCATCCTGTACCCTGACCTTAAAGCAAGGTTTTCAATGTGTAAACCTCACCCTACTAGAGTTGCATATGCCAGAATGCCCCAGGGAGAGGAAAGATGAGATGCTCCCTTAAAGACCCTCCCCTTCATATTCATTTATTTTGGTAAGGACTTTGGGGAG
>NW_007797529.1:0-1342 GCF_000696425.1 Galeopterus variegatus | reverse complement strand
TCCAATGTGCATGTCCTCCACTTTCTCTGTAGCCTTGCTTCTCTAATTCTCCAAAATGTAGCTGTGGCAGATCCTCGGTGGCCTCAGCACTCCCCCATTTCCACAAGATCTTTCAGCTCCAAATGCCCACAGTGTCTACCTCTGATGTCTCTGCCTTCAATCAGGTTCTCGAGACAGAGAATCTGGATGAGTTTGGGTGAGATGCAGCCATCTCCTTGGTCTTCTCAGCTGTGGCCAGTGGCCAGGGTCACAGCCACTTTGTCCCCAGTCTTTCACTGAGTACTGGGGGTGTGAGGGAGATGCTTCCAAGGAAAGGGATGTGTTCGCGCATTGGTGGTTCAGTGGTAGAATTCTCGCCTGCCAAGGAAAGGGATGTGAGCTTGACAGGTCCACCTGTGTCCCCATCGCAGCCCCGGCCTGGCTCTTCAGCCCTATTTCCTGCCGTTCTATTCCCCTGTCCTTCCTCCTAAACCTCCGAGCCACTCCCAGCCCTACCATTCTGTGACCTGTCATTACGCCTATGCATGTGCTGTACGTCCTCCCCACCCTCATCCTCGCTTGGCACACTTTTCTCCTGTAAGCACCATCTACAGAAGTCATTTTGCATCTGTGACACCGTTCTTGACTTCCAAGGCCGACTTAAACGTTCCTGCCTCCATGCTCCTGCCATCTTGATGCATATTCCTTGATAGCAATTATCACTCACAGCATCATCTGTTTACATGTCTGTGTCCTGCCTAGAATGTAAGTACTTGGAAGGCAAGGATTAGGTCTTTCCATCTTGGTTGCCAGGCTCAATATGGCTCCTGAAAAAAATAGCTATTCCCCAGATACTGAGTGGGAGGGTATGTGAGGGCAGGAAGGAAGGAAGCCTTTGCCTGTCCTTGGAGGCTGGGAGGCCTAGTGTGCATGGTGCTGGTGTAGGTGAGTACTAATAGAATTGTTTCACTCACCTGTGCCTGTTGTGTGTGTCTTTCTCTCCCAGACGGGGTGGACCGGACCTCCACAATCTAGAAGCTGAAGATGAGAGTGACCGCGCTGGCCGTGAAATCGACTGCTGCGGGTCCAGTGTCAGCCATCTTCAGGGTTGCACAGAATCCTCCAAGATACTTTGCAGCCTTTTTTTCCCCTGGTCCCTCTCCCATTTTGATTTTGTGAGAGCGTAGGTCACCCTTGTAAACATATCAGTAGACCTGAGATTGGTTATTTTGTCATTTGTTTCTGTCATGGGTTGATTTGGTGTGTGGGGTGGGGAGGGGTCTCTAGGGAAACATGGGACAGGGAAGGAGGTGGAGGGAATGAATGCAAGTGGCTTCCTGGATGGAAAGGACAAAAAAAAAAA
>NW_007797528.1:0-1342 GCF_000696425.1 Galeopterus variegatus | reverse complement strand
GCAGAATCAAGAGCTGCAGATGACTGGGAGCCAGCGGCAGGGTGTCTGAACGCCTGTCCCTCAGGCCTGGCTGCCTGTGTGGGGAGGAACCCTCAGAAGAAGCTGAAGTGGATCCCAAGATTATAAGGGGCTGGGAAGGAGTTACAGATGAACAGCTGGAATGAGGATGCATTTGCCCATGTGAGGGGACTAAGTGTTACATGATTATTACTTCATTCAATCCAAATGGACATCCCATATCATAAACTGAACATGTCCTCCTAATGTATAAATGACATCACTTTTCTGTGGACCACGTCCTGGGTTCTGGTGACTCCGTGGTGCTGCTTTCGTATATCTGTGAGCAAACATCAGCTTCTCATGGGTCAGGTGCTGATCATATGTCAGTTTGCTTCAAGGGAAATCACAGATCTGAACAGAGCATTGTTAGTTGTCTTCTTTCTCTTCAGAGTGTTTGATTCAGACATTTGGCAAAGGATTAGATAATGACACTGTCATTTATGGAAAAAGACACAAAGCTACAACGTAAGGTCTCCTTCCTTATCATATCTGGCAAGGGACCTCTCAGCTTCCTCTCTAAGACGCTTCTATAAAGATGTAATGCACTGGATGTGGGCTTTGCTCTTTAGATAAAGTAAGCAGGTCTTATCTCATGTCAACCATCATCTCAACATGTAAAGAAGACAGTAAATAGAGAAGATGGATTCAGAATGGAGAAAAAAGAAAGAATATTTTATCTTTGGGGGGAAAGATTTTTTTGACCAAGAAGTATATATTTCCACAAAGCTGTTTTCCTCCAAAAGAACATACTGTGGCATGTGAAGAAGAGTCAAGATTTTCTGCTAACCCTTCGGTTGATAACAGGAAGGCAAACTACCTATGTGCTAAAGTCTTCTAGTAAAGCTGACATACGAAATCACAACCTGTGGGAAACCACCCATTGAAATATGAGGGCTCAAAATTGGTTTAATAAGTTCCTAATTATACTTTTTAAAAAATAGTAATGGACATTTGGACAGCACTGGACAGTTCAGAAAGCATTTTCTTATTACCCTAATTTTGCATATAAGCAAAGCAGTTCTAACACTCACCAGTCCTCTAGTCATCATGCAAAGTGATGTGCATAAAAATAATGTCTTTATAAAGGAAAAATGTCACTTTTCTATCTATTCTATTTACTTCCTTTTAAATTTCAAAGAATAACCATTAGGTTTGGCATAAAATTTTTAAAGTAAGCCTATTGATGACATTTGTAATTTTATAAATCTTAAGTCATTTGTCATTAAAATATTTGGTGAACATCCATGGGAAGACCATGGCTGTGACTGGCGGTATAAAAAAG
>NW_007797527.1:0-1342 GCF_000696425.1 Galeopterus variegatus | reverse complement strand
GGGAGCCGTGCCAAGCGAAGATGGCTGGTCTGCCCAATCTGAGCCGGCCGGCTCCGCCCCCACCAGAGAAAATGGAGGCAGCACTGGTGCCGGCGCCTAGCCTGGTGTGGTAGGTGGGAGCCGGGCAGGTGTTTGCCCCACAAGCGGGGCTGGGATGGGGGTCACTCACAGAGCTCCCAGAGCTGGACTGGTCCAGCACCTTCCTCTCCATCTCTGCGTCGCTGCTGCCGTCTTTCCTGGCCTTTGTTGCCTCGGGCTGCTCACTCAGTCTCCTGGCGCGGTTGGGGCGCTCTCAGGAATCTCCTTTTGTATTGGCCCTAAAACCTTGAGACTGTAGTTGCTTTTTTTCGTTGTAGATTAGTTGATCAGTGATTTATTCGTTTTTTGTTGCTCTTGGAAATGCAAATAGTACTCTGGCAGCACAGCGCACACTTCTCAGGCTCGCTCTGTCTTCTGGCACGCCCGCTCCAGACCCGTTGCCATCTTGCTGCTCCCTGATCAAGCTTTATTAAAGGAAAAGAATCTACCGGGCTGCCCTCAAGGTGGGGGACAGCCCCAGGTGTGGGGGTGGTAGAGCTTATATAGGACACCGAGGGCTGGCTGATACCATCAAGGAGGGGCATTATGCTAATGCGGAAGCTATGTGACCAGATTGGAGAATTGCACCCTTGCAGCAGCAAAAGGGTTTCTGTTTTGCAGAAGTCACGAGGCTTCTCATAAAGGGAAGGGGAGAGGGGTTTGATGCTGGAGTGGAAGACAAGGCCGATGGCTATTTTGTGCTTATTGTGTGCAAAATGGTACCAGTCATGTCCAAGATCCATCAATCCTTCTCAGGAGCACTTGAAGAATGTGACTCTTGAGGAATGAAAAGTCATCAAGAGCCAAGCATTCTTAATGTTTGAATTTCAGGCATGATGACAAGTGGTACAGAAGGTATTTCGGGACCTGGAACATTGCCCAGGATGTTGTTCTATCTCTCAGGCAACCACACTTTGTGAGATTGGCACTACAGCAGGCTCCTAAGGGACTATTTGGTCTCGCAGATGAACAGTTAATCACAAGGGTCACCACTATCTGTGAGACATACGGATTTTTAGACAGAGGATAAAAACTGGTATTGCCTATCTCTGTTCCTCTAACTTGGAAGAAGGGACTATTTAGGTGTCCCTAAACGACTCTTAGTGAAAGAGACGAAAGATTTTAAAAGGAAAACTCTCCTTGAGAGAGGAATGTTTAATATGACTTTTCTGCTGGTTCATGAACTAAAAGTCAGTGGGCCAGAATAAATTCAATGTGGGAGAAAAAGGGGGAGAGTGCTGTAAGCAGATGCTATCACAACAGC
>NW_007797526.1:0-1342 GCF_000696425.1 Galeopterus variegatus | reverse complement strand
GCCCACATGGAGGTGGAGCGTATTTCCCACCCCATAACTTCCCTGAACCAGCAGAAGGGGGACACCGTGATGCTGTGTCCGTCCAGGGGGTTTCCCGTGACTGGTTTTCTACTGGACGATGAGAGAGACATGGAGCCGGGGGTGAGACTGCCGACCTCAGATGAGCCAACCACGGCTGCCCTGGTGGCGCGAGGGTTCTGCTGGGCACGGCTGCGCTGCCGTGACTGTCTGGGGCCCACATCGTCAAGGCGGTGGGCCCGGTTGCTGCCCGCCTGCAGCAGCCCCCGGTGCATCCTGAATCCTCCTCCTCTGCTGAGTGAGGCTCAATTCCAGACAGGATCGATGCCTGTCCTACAAAAGAGAGCCGGGTCTCTACCGCGAGGGACAAGTCTTCTTGGGGAGTGGGGACCCTGCACCCTACACAGGGTGACTAACTGGCCCTCTGCACAGGACTGGAGGTTTCCCAGGACATGAGGAGGGCCCCAGCGCACTTGGTCTCCTGAGCCCAGGAAGTACCCTGAGACTCCTGGGCCCCCACACTGGACCGGTGGAGTTTGGGCTCATGTTCGGGGATCACCCCTGGGATCCCAGCTCCGTGTATGGTGCATCTCCCCCCAGCCATGCAGCAAACAGGCCAGTGCCCTGCAGAAGGGGACGCAGACAGGAACCTCTTCTCTGAAGAGGTCTCACCCTTACCCAGCCCTGGAAAGACCTGAATGTCCAGCCTGGCAGGGCTCCTGGGCATCCCCGTCTAGTGGAAAGTGCCTGACGGCACCCTGGCCTTGGCACGGAGCAGCTGCTCACACACCCTGGTGCTGCTCACAGCCTGGGGCTCATCCACAGAGACAGGGCTTCCACCCCTGCCGGCTCCAGCACTGTGCATGCCACATGTCTCTTTCCTGCCTAGGAAGCACCTCAGTGCAAGAAAGTGGTCCCTGGTGCCAGGGAGAAGTTCAGACCCCACCAGCTGCAAGGGTCCCACCAAGAGAATGCTGGCATTGAAGCCCACCCCAGCACACCAACTCTGCCCCAGGCTCCCCTTTGTTCTTTCCTTGCAGGGAAGGAGAGAGTCAGGCAGCCCACGGCCCTGACAAGGGGGCCGTTGTACACCAAAGCCGGCACCAGTCAAGGCATCTTCCAGCGGCCCCAGGCAAAGACGCCCCAACATGCAGCAGGCGCTGCGTTACCTTTGACCCAAAGTCTGAGAAGCAGAGCAGAAAACAGGTCCTGCATGACTTTTGAAATTGTTATAAAATCCATAACATAGTTCACATTCGTAAAATAATTAAAATTCATGACAGCTACCTTGGACGATGTTTTCTGCGGGAAACAGACAAGCTTC
>NW_007797525.1:0-1342 GCF_000696425.1 Galeopterus variegatus | reverse complement strand
AGCTACGTTCTCAATATCCAGGTAGACCTGTGGAACAGCATTCTGAAGCTATTCCAGGATGACTTCCTGTGTTTCTAAGCATTCCATTATTTAAAAAAAAAATGAAAGAAATTATATTAAAGTCAAATCCCTTCCTTCTGCCTATACATATTCTCTTGTTCTTATTTCCTTACCCTTCAGGGAAAAGAAGAATAGCTTTTATCCTGTTTGTGATGGTTAGGAAAGCATGTCTCCACCCATTCTCTTTTTCTCTAGACTAAACATTCCCAGTTCTCCTAACACTTTCTTTTTGATCTTCATTTCCAAACTATTTATCACTTATGCTCTCTTTCCCTGAATGCTCTTTAGAGTTCCAAAAAGTTGAGCCACGCATTGAAGAAAGTTCTCCAAAAGAGGTCAAAGTGATTGGACATAGATGCATCAAGAACTTTGCCTGTTCTGCTCTCAAGGCCCGTGATTATTATTATTATTATTTTCTGTCTTTTTTCCGTGTCCGGCAACGGATCGCAACCCTCAGTGTCGCCCCCGTACCGGACCGGGACCGGCAACGGGATCGCACCCCTTGGCGTTGCTCCCGCACCTCGCTCAGCCAGTGAGCGGGAACCGGTCTGTATGTGGGATCCGAACCCTTGGCGGGAGCGCCGCCGCGCTTCCCAAGCGGCGCACTAGCGCAGTGCGCCACCGGGCCGGCCCAAGGCCCGTGATTATTAAAACCTAAGGAGGGCAGCTTTTTCCTCTAATTTATAACTTCACTTATTGGGGAAGAAGCAGTAAAGTAACAAGGAATTAGGTGGAGGGGACTGTTCTTGTATCTGGGTATAGTTTGTGTAAAAGACATTCAGTACGAAAAGTCCCTGTTCTTAATTAGAAAAAAATGCATTTGTTTATCACTGTTAAATACCTAATTTAGCCTTTCAAAGGCTTCAAGTTGTTAATTAATTAAGATACCATCTGCTGGTAGCCACATAACAGAACATTTTTCAGGGTCTAGAACTTAAATTAAAAATGCTCTAAAGGTTTATTAAAAACACAACAAAAATGAACTCACCTATTAAACCTAATATTTTGTTCCATGATGCATTCTTTTTGGCAGTGAAACTATTTTATGTTGCCAACATGAAAACCTTGATTAGAGTGTTTTGTTTTGCACCCTGTTTTTAAGTGAGCACTACCTTTCCTGTTACTGGTCCATATGAATCAGACCTTCATCTACTCAGACCGAGTGTAAAGCCCAGTGCTTATGGCCACCAGAGTTCTGATTTGCAGCGTTCACAAGCAGAATAATCACAGATAATACATGCAGACTGGATCAGTGTTCTCCATTTCACATGCTGGTATTTGT
>NW_007797524.1:0-1342 GCF_000696425.1 Galeopterus variegatus | reverse complement strand
CACTCATGGCAGAAGGCAGCAGGGCAGCTGCTGGGGACAAGAAGATCACACAGTGAGCAAGAAAGCAGGAGGGAGAAGGGAGGTGCCAGGCTCCTTTTAACAACCAGCTCTCATAGAAACTAATCCATTCCTGTGAGAATTCAGTCACCCCCCACACACCCCATATTAATCTATTCGTAAGGGATCCACCCCCATGACCCAAACACCTCCCAACACTGCCACAGTGGTGATCAGATTCCAATATGAGCTTTGGGGGGGACAAACATATCCAAACAGTATCAATATCTTTATGTTTGTGCCCGAGTTTCTTCTCTGGCAAATCTAACTGCCTGCTTAACATCTCCACTTGGAAATTGTGTCCAACCTTAACATGTCTTGATTCCCCTCCCCGTTCTTGTCCATTCCAGTAAAAGGTATAAACTTTGCAAAGTTCTTCAATCCAGAACAAGAGATATCATTGTTGATTCCTCACTCCCACATTTATTGCATAAGTGATTCTGCTTCCAAGGTACAGAATGAATCTACCCACTTCCATTCATCCACCCTGCTGTCCCTTGAGTCCAGGACCCTGTTGGTAACCACTTCTGTTCTCCCCAGTTCCACATTTACTCCCCACAGTCCATTATCCATCCTGTCCTACATCTGCATAAAGCCCAGAATGCCTTTCCTGTGCCTTAGATGGAGTCTAAACTTGTAGGCACCCTCTTCCAGCCCTGGCTCTTACCTTCTTCTCCACTCTCACGTCATGTAATAGGCTGGGGTATCCCCAGTTTGGGCCTCTGTATGTGCACTGGGGTGCCTCCTGCTCCCTTAGCCTAACCATCATCTCACCCTGTGGGCCTTGCACAGTGGTCTTTCCCTGACCCAGTGCTGATCACACTTCATTATTCTTGCCAGTTTGCTCACCTGGCCTTCCTGCTACCTGGGAAAAGGCCCCACCGTGCCCTTGCTGGGTCTAGCTCACACTTCCATCCCTGGCCTGGCACCTGGCACCTGGGGAGAGACCAGAGTTAATCATTGTTGGTAACGACACTGCTTCTTTTCCTCTCCTGTCATATCATGATGGCTTGAGAAACAGTACTCCCCATTGCTTGTATAAATGGGTGCAGCATGTTGGGGGCTGCCTGGCAGTTTGTCAGAAACCCTAATGATAGCCTTTTGACCTAGCAATTCTACTTCTGAATATTTAGCCTGAACACATATACAGTCAGCCCTGTGTATCCATGGGTTCCGCATTCATGGATTCAGCCAACCACTGTTCGAAAATATTTGGGGGGAAAGGGGATGGTTGTGTCTGTATTGAACAGACTTTTTTTCCTTGTCCCTATTACCTAAACAATAC
>NW_007797523.1:0-1342 GCF_000696425.1 Galeopterus variegatus | reverse complement strand
TTTTTTTTTTTTTTTTGCAGTATCAGCAAGCTTCATGCTTAAATGGAAAATTTGAACATGGACAAAGAAGAAAGTATAGCAAAAACATCATACAGAAAATAAGTACCTGCACATACAGATGATTCCACATGCTAAAAAGGAAACAAAAAAAGACAATTATTTTCTACCTAAGAGTCAATATTATTTACCTTGCAAAATGTTTCATAATTTAGTCTAGTGTGAAGCTTGCTTATTGCGATCTTAGAATACTTCTCCATAAATGAACATTCATATTATTAATAATGAAATATATAAAACACATTGTTAACTATCCTATTACTATATGAATTGTTAACAAAAATAGATACTTCAGCTTTAGCAGAGGACACAAAGATAACACTGTTATCAACGACTGATAAAGAAATCAAGGCAATGTTACATACGTTCATGGTCCCAGAGTCAGGATTTCTCAAAGCCCCCACTGTGGGCTGGTTGTTGCTGTGTTTGGGACTGCAATAACCACTGTCACTGTCAATGTCGGCTTCACTTGCTCCCTGCTCACTAGAGGATTCAGCAGTGGGGTGGGATGCTCTTCTCCTTCTGCCTTTGGACTTCCAGAGCATTGTGGCAGTACTCTCTGAGAGAGACTTGTTAGCAATATCTGATGGGAAATCTACAAGACAAGGGAAGTATGACAACTCTTTGTGATGACCAAATTGATAAATTCTTGTTAAATTATCATTAAGGCTGTAAGAAAATAAAGATATCAAACTTCGTAAATGGAAAAATAGGTGACAACTTTTTGAAAAGATTAGTAAAAGGTAACATGCTCCTGATAAGTTGGTTTATAACATGTTTTTATTATGAAAAGAGAATAAAATATTTATATCACTTAAAACAACCATCAGCCATTTAAGAAAGAGAACATCACCAATCTTCTGAAGTCCACTGTGTGCCCCTTCTACCACAGCATCCTCTTTTTTCCCCAGAGGTTACCTCTACTCTAAATTCTGTGTTCACCATTCCCTCACTTTTCTTTATAGATTTACTATGGACTTTTTAAAAACTTTATTTAAAAAAAAAAAATCATACTGTCCACATTCTTCTGTGATTCTCCCCACAGGCACTCCGTATTGTTTTTTAGATTCTGATGCATGTGGCTATAATTCATTAGTGTCACTGAAATCTAGAATGCCTTTCTATGATTACACCATAATGTATTTATCCCCTGTGATACAACATTTGGGTTGTTTTGTTATTAATAACAATACTGCTATAAACATTCTTATATAGACACATTTATATACATGTGTTCATGTGAAAGTCTGTCCAAGGTAAATACCGCTGGGACTCAGGGGATGCA
>NW_007797522.1:0-1343 GCF_000696425.1 Galeopterus variegatus | reverse complement strand
TCTTTTTTCCGTGTCCGGCAACGGATCGCAACCCTCAGTGTTGCCCCCGTACCGGACCGGGGACCGGCAACGGGATCGCAAGCCTCGGTGTTGCTCCCGCGCCTCGCTCAGCCAGTGAGCGGGAACCGGTCTACGCCACCGGGCCGGCCCTTACCCTGCTTCCTGATACCTTTGTTCAAGAAGGGTCCTGTCAGAATTGAGAAGGAAGCCAAATTCTTGCCATATAATTGCTTTTTAGAACTCAGGTTTAGATCACCCAGTGGGAAGATCACACTAAGAATGTGGGTGCTTCCATTTAAGGGCAGATTTAAAAATATTGGGCTCTGCTAGTTCTTAACTGAACTCAGTGCTTGCAAGACTTCATCTCATCCAGGGGAGATGAACCACATATTTGCTTCCAGATTTTTAATCTTCTCCATAATCTGTCTCCCTGTGGTACCCCATCTCTTTCTGCCCTCGGTCAGTTTCTATT
Source organism: Galeopterus variegatus (assembly GCF_000696425.1). Classification (NCBI taxonomy): domain Eukaryota; kingdom Metazoa; phylum Chordata; class Mammalia; order Dermoptera; family Cynocephalidae; genus Galeopterus; species Galeopterus variegatus. Next base: position 871 of record NW_007797522.1, on the reverse strand, counting down.
ACCCTATTTTTGTTTCTTCACAGCACAGCACTTACCACTCTGAGATTATTTGTTTGTTACCTGCACCCTCCACTAAATACAAGCACCATGGGAGCAAGAACTTTTTTTCTTGTACACAGCTGTCTTTCCAATACTTAGAACAGTGCTTGGCATATAGCAGATATTCAATAAGTACTTGTTAAATGAATAAATGGATTACTTCCCACCTCCAGTCTGACCTGAAATTCCCTCTTCACCTGTAGCTTAGTCAATCTTCTGGCTTCTCACTGGCCTTAAGATAGAGTTTAATAACTTGCAAGGCCTTTTCTGAGCTGTGCTCGCTTGCCCCTCCAGTGTCATCTCTTATTCTTTTTGCCTGAAACTCTCCCTTCCACTTCTCCATCCCTTGGCTGTTTCTGTGTTCCAGACCTACTGATCTTTCAAAATCTCAAAACTGCCAAGTCCTCTCTGACTTCTATGTGCTCAATAATCTCTTCCCAATTCCAAGAACATTTGTGCCCTTCCCTCTCCTGTGTCCTTTCCATGTAACCTTCTTCCCTCTCATATTGCTCTAAAATCTGCATCTCTCTGTAACACTTAGCCCTCCTTAGCACTTAACTCACTGTCTTGTGAGTGTTATGTGTTGGCTGCTTCCTCTCTGAACTGGGGGCTCCACGAGACCAGGGGCTACTTCATGTAATTATACATATGTTTACACACACACACACACACACACACACACACACACACACACACACACACACACAGATCTTGAGGAACATACACATCAGCAGTAAAGCTGGTTGTCTCTGGGTGGGCAGGATAAGCATACTCTTTATGTTTTAGCTTATCTGTACTTTTTCATTTTCAAAATGAACATCTCTTGTTTTCC
>NW_007797521.1:0-1343 GCF_000696425.1 Galeopterus variegatus | reverse complement strand
GGGAGCGCCGCCGCGCTTCCCAAGCGGCGCACTATCCAGTGCGTCACCGGGCCGGCCCTGTTTGTTTGTTTTTAAAGAGCAGGGGGGATCATGTTTATACTTGAAAAGTAAGCAATATATGCAAGTGTGTTTGCATTTGAAAAACTATGGAGGCAGTGATAAGAATCTATGCTAAGACTCCTGTCTACTGTAAACCATAATACCCTAGTAAAAATTTTATCATAAAAGCCCAGGCAGTCTATACCCTAATTAACCCTCCAGCATTAATCTGGAGAGCTCAACCAAGGGGACTTCAACCTCCTTGTATAGATTAGAAGAAGAAAGTCTTGCTGGTAGAGGTCCCTGACACACTGGATAGGAGTCAGCAGTGCAATAGGACAGGAGAGACTGATCCCAATGAAATTCTGTGTGTGTGTGTGTGTGTGTGTGTGTGTGTGTGTGTGTGTGTGTGTGTGTGTACACACATGTGTGTGGTCCCCTTCCTAGTAATTCATTGTCTGCTGGCTTGCTAAAGGAAACAAATGTAAATATTGCACTAACAAACTGTGCATGTGTAATTACTATCTTTTCTCAGTATCGCCTACTCTTTAGGACCGAAGGGTTGTACATTTAACTTTGAAAAGTCAGAATAAACGCTCCCCTTTTTCTAGTTAGCTCTTATATCTTCAAGACTCAGCTAAGTTACCACCTCCACTAGGAGAGCCTTTGAACACTCTAGACTGGAATAAGTCCACTTCCAATGGGTTTGTCCCCATTAGATCAGACTATTGACAAAGTATCAGGATAATCTGATTACAAGAGTATCCACCCCAAAGCACGGCAAACTCTTATAATTAGAAACTGGGTCTCATTCGGTTTGCATTTCTCAATCTACAATACTTAGCAGACACACACATGATATGATGAACAGTTACAATTTTGAAGATTCCACTCTGGCAAAAAAGAAGACCAATCATCATTAAGTATACATTTCAAGAGTAACTTCTAAAGTTCCTAGAAAGGTAATTCCTATCTCAAATTCTTGAGGGAGAAAATGACTAAAATGTTATTCTTCAAAGAACATTGTAATTGGTTCTTTTATTACCGTCCAAAGCTTCAACTCAGCTTTATATAACCACCATGTTATTTTTCTCAACTGTCTTATGATTTTTCGTTAAAAATTATTTAATGTGTGGCCATTACTTATAGATCAAAATTCAAACTCCTTATCTAGAGATTAAAAATTCTATGTTGACCTCAAACAACCTAAGTCTGATGAGTGCTGAGACCGTTTCTCCTCCTTTAGAACTCTTACTGGACACACTGTTTAGGGATGAATGTATTTTTCTTTGTTTACCCTCATA
>NW_007797520.1:0-1343 GCF_000696425.1 Galeopterus variegatus | reverse complement strand
AAAGTTAGAAAAGAGGGAAATTTCTATGTAGGCAATAAAATGGAGTTAAAGTTTGGCATTCAAAACTGCAAACAATATGGAAACATGTTTAAAAATAAAAGCGTGCAACAGGAAATTTAAAAATAATAAATAAAATATTAACACCTAGAACAAAAGTACAGTCTGTCCTAAACACTGAAAGTAATTTTTTAAAAGAGCCAAAAAATATACTTTGCATAGAGGAACACCGCAAATATAACATAATATACACAATAATTATTATAATATGAGAGAGTGGCAATTAAACATTTAACACATCAATAAATGTGAATAGATGGGCTTAACTCATCTATTAAAAGGAAATGATTTTCAATTTGGCTCACAAAGCATAAACTAAATATATTCGGTATACAAGACACACAAAATAATTCAGAAAAGCTAAATAGAAAGGGATGGGCATGAATAAACCAGGCTTATGGGAATAATAATGAAGTAAATGTAACATTGATATCAAACAAAGTAGATTTCAAACTAATAAGCACTAAATGTAGCAAAGAATTCTTCTTTTTAATGCTAAAAGCCTCGATTAATAATAAACATATAACAACCAACAATATCTATGCACCAAAATAACATGCAAACACCTTCATAAAGCAAACACTAGAAGAGATGCAAGGAGACACACATAGAAACATACTAATCATAGGAGATATTAATATATCAGCAGTAGTATGAGATCAATCAAGAGAACACAGGATAGGAAACAGAAGTCCTATAAAACCTAATCAATAAGGTAGCTTTTATGAGTATGTATAGAAATTTGTGCCCAGATAATGGTGAGAATATATTTTCTTTTCAAGGACTCACCAAGAATTCAAAAAACTTGATCATATATTAAGTCACAAAATAAGTCATAATTATAAATAATTACAGTTAAAACTCAACAAACATCAGGATTATTTATTAATAAATAGAAAGAAATGATAAAATTAGAAAATCACCATAGTCAAGCATTGTGATAATCAATAAAGGTAAGAATAATCAATAAAGGTAACAATTATCAACGGATGCTAAAACTAGAAGATCAAATTTTGAGAAAACATGGGATATTTACACAGCCTCAAAGTAACAAGATATTTATTAGTTACAAGTTGAAATATTCAGCTTTACAGTGGAGAGACTTAGCAGAGTCTATCATAACCAAGTGATCAAAGTTAAAATCACCAGTAATGAGATAGATCAGTAGCAGGTGCCACCTGACATAATTTCCTGAGAAGAAAATCACTCCTGAGGTATTGCTATGAAAATTGCATTAGACAAATCAAACCAAGAGGAAATATTAGACAAACACAAATTAAGGGTCT
>NW_007797519.1:0-1343 GCF_000696425.1 Galeopterus variegatus | reverse complement strand
TCTTTGTAATAAAAAAAGATTGGAAACAACCTAAATGTCCATCAGCAGTGAACTGATTGGATAAATTATGGTCCATCTTACTTAACTACTCTGCAGCCTTAAAGAGAGCAAAGAAGCGCTTTATATGCTGATATGAAACAAGCTTTAAGACATATTGTTAAGTGAAAAAAACTAGGCATGGTGCATTGCAGTATGTGTAACATCTTACCATTTGTGTAAAGGAGGGATGTGTGTGTGTATAAATACACACAGAGACATATCTGTGCACACATATGAATATTTCTGAAAGCATACACACACATATCTAGATGACAGATCAACAGATAAACTAGTGGCACTGGTTGCCTCTAGGAAAGGAAACTAAATGGCTGGGGGATGAGGTGGAAGGGAGACTTTTTACCTTGTCCTCTTTTGTATATTTGAATGTTGAGCCATGTGAATATATTTTTATTTTTCAAGCAGAACCTTTAAGGGGGGGTTGTGAACCATCAGTTTCACCTCTTCTAAGCCTCAGGTATTTCTTCTGAATGTCAGAAGTCACCTGATGGGATTGTGTCGTTACTCTGATAGATCAAGGGAGTTCAATCACTTTGCAGCAGGAACCTCTAGGTCTAGAACATACACAGAACATGTGATGCCAGTGTAGATCCCTGATCTTCTACATCTCATGTGGATTTCAATCAAACTGAGAATGATCCCAGAAATCTTGCTTAGCTCATACCTGCCTGGACCCTGCAGGGGTAGGTTGAACCCCCAGTTGGTCCTAGAATAGTTTTGCTGGCTGTCAAGGATGTCCTAGGACAGCCTTACCTTGGGAATGACACTCAATTCCCTTATTTTATAAGATCGTTATCAGGTCGAAGAAATTAGTATATCTAATTCCAGGAGTCCTTGGTCTTTTGTGGGGGAGGAGTGTTTGTTGGATCATGGACAGTCATGATAGTATTACCTTGAATTGCTGCTATCCTAGCAGGACCTTCTTAGCTGTCTTACCCTCCCAGAGGGAAACTTGGAGGACAAAAAAAAATTCACGAGTCTTGGGAAGTAGGTAAGGCTAGATGCAATGTTGGGCTTCCTCAGATCACAACTCACACACCACAAGGTTGTCTCGGATCCTGCAAGAATAGGTTTGTGGATGCTTACACCTGCTTAGTTCCACCCAGCACTGGTCCTCACAGAGGAGCATGGATTGCTTCTAAGTTACAACGGCATGTGCCTCAAATCAAGGCCCTGTGTCCTCCTCTCCCCAGCCTTTGCTCAGCATCCTCTGCTTATTCTTTGTGCTAAAAGATCTCACCTTGCCTTGTGGTTTATGAAAAAGGTCACTTGTCATGATCCCATTT
>NW_007797518.1:0-1343 GCF_000696425.1 Galeopterus variegatus | reverse complement strand
CGCCTCCCAGCGCGCCAGGGCTTCTGCGGGCGCAGCGCGGGGTCAGGCCGCAGACCCCGCGCTCGCCCCACGCACGCCAGCGTCCGAGTGTACAATCTGAGTGCCGTTTGCGTCCTTTGCTTTATTTGAATTACATTTGTGTGTCATTTGCATGACTTTTACGTGTCATTTGCATAGATATTCATAGGTTTGCACTGCTTTTGTGAATCGTTTACATGCATTTGCATATTTTTTGCATTTGCGTGATTTTCGTGATATTCGCGTGGCCTCTGCATGTTATTTGCGTTTATTTCATAAATTTTCACTTATGTGCATGTCGTTTGCATTACGTCTGCACCTGTGCATGTCGTTGGCGTATCTAGGAACCTCGTATCTCCTCCCACCTCGATCCCTGCCCATCTCCTTGTGCCCCAACGCACCTGTCAGCGCCCAGTTCTCAGCCCCCATCTGGGTCCCCTGTGCCTTGGCCTCGTCCATTTCAGTCTTCAGTGTCGTTAGTTGGGTCCGAAGCCGGTTCTGCGGAGTGGAGGGGAAGTAGGGGAGGAGGAGCGGGGAAAGGGGGCAGTGAATTGATCTTGCCCTTTGTGGAGGATAGTGAGAGGACACGGGCGACCCTGTTGCCTGAGCTTTGCTCGGAATGTCCTTTGGGGCCTTGTAGTTGTAAAGCACAGAAGTCACTTCTGAAGCCTGGGGTACCGAGTAGTGACAGCTGCCTGCCTGGAGGGAGGTCTCTGCACAGGTCCACCCCCTCAAACCCTAAGGCACCTGAAAGTGCAAAGGGCAGCCAGCGTCAGGCTCCAGTTCCTATCCCAGCTCCATCTAGAACTTGCTAAACAAACAAACAACAACAAAAAAAAAACTTTTTAAAAAAAGGGCCGGCCCGTGGCTCACTTGGGAAAGTGCGGTGCTGATAACACCAAGGCCGCGGGTTCGGATCCCTATATAGGGATGGCCGGTTCACTCACTGGGTGAGCGTGGTGCTGACAACACCAAGTCAAGGGTCAAGATCCCCTTACCAGTCATCTTTTTAAAAAAAAAAAAGAGAGAAAGAAAGAAAGAAAAACAACAACAAGAACAGGAAAAAGAAAAAAAGCAAAAACATGTAGGTCTCGCTGACTGGGGTTTCAAACCAGCCAATTTGATGGTTGACAATGACTGGGTTTTTGGACTAAGTGTTGGGAGCTTCTGTGGGACTTTCTGCAAAATAACTGTTTTGGCCTCCTCAGAGCATCTTCCAGCAAGAGACAGAGTCAGAATTCGAGTCCAGGGGCCGGCCTGTGGTTCACTTGGGAGAGTGCGGTGCTGACAACACCAAGGCCACAGGTTCAGATCCCTATATAGGG
>NW_007797517.1:0-1343 GCF_000696425.1 Galeopterus variegatus | reverse complement strand
TTTTTTTTTTTTTCTTCTTTCCCCTGATTATAAATTCATAGCAAGTGTCCAAAATTTTGAGGAGAAATTGACTTTGCCTCTTTAATGGAAAATGTTACCAACTCCTTATTATGCAATATTCTTTTTTTTTTTTTTTGCTTATCCTGTAAGCCTTTAATGGTGAGAAATTTGATTGCTTTAGAGTAGGGGTCTTTTCCTCCAAATCAAATGACTCACAAAGCAAGCCACTGAGAGAAGAAGTGAGGAGCGGCTGCTGGCAGCGTTCCCCCTTCCACCTGCTTCCTGTCCTCCTGCCCCCCCAGGATGCCTGCGGCTGCTAGGGCAGCACAGACAACTTGGAGATGGGCCAGACAAGATTTAACAGTGGTCGGTTGGGATCAATCTGCTATGGGACCAAGCACTTTATTTACTATTTGCTAAGTAGATTGCTATTCATATAGTGTTGGATCATTTTATAGGATGAGAGGTTTTTATCTGATTTCATATTTGTATATCCTATTTCCCTAATAATGAATATTTTTCCATAGACTTTAGTGCAGCTAGAAGTAACCTTAATGCAATCACTCAAAGGTACCTCTTTAGGGAACTAACAAAGCATCTGAAATTCAAAAGAGTAGATTTTTGAGCTAGTTTCTTTGAAGGTCGTGTGGATGATGGGAGAGGCCATGTTGAGTGATCACAACATCAATATTTTATTCTCCCCCTAGTAAGAATTTATTTTCACTTATACTGCAAGTTGGATATCACATACAAATTGTATTTGGTAGTATATTCTATTCCAATTTTGTCTGTGCCTCCAACTGTGGATAGGAATCTAAGCAGGCGTTCTTTTATATGAAATGCCTGACAAATACCATTTGCAGTAAAAATAGTAAAGGTCATGTAGGCCAACATTTCTCAAACTTTAATGTGCTTATGAATCTTCTGGGGATCATTTTAAACTGCATGTTCTGATTCTGGGTGGGGCCTGAGTGCTGAATTTATAACAAGCTCCCAGGTGATGTGGATACCACTAAACTCTGAAGTACATCCCAAGTAGAAAGCTTTAAGTGATTTCACTTGCAGAATATTATATCTAAACTATGAAAACTTACCGTGAGTAACTACTGATATTACAAAGTGATACCTGAACTTTAACTGGAGACTTGAACGAAGCAAATGGATAGAAGCTTGTTAAACATTTGTGTTGACTCCTTTAGATGGTTTTAGATTCCCTTGGGAATGGGAAGAGAGAATCCATATTCTATTTTTGTTTTACTGTAAAGGCAGGCATAAGATGATAGCAAACTGGGCATCTCTTTAGTCTCAAACTATAGCTGGCCTATCTTACAAGTAATTGAGAA
>NW_007797516.1:0-1343 GCF_000696425.1 Galeopterus variegatus | reverse complement strand
AATCAGTTTCCAACACTGCCACATTGGAGATCAAATTTCCACATGAGTTTTGGTGGGGACAGCACATCCAAACTCCATCAAGTATTTATTTATTTGGGGTCACTCTGTCTACTGAAGTAATGCCCAAATCTGAGAGATTCCCATTTCTACGAGCTATTCAGGCTAGAGCACACACAACCACCCTAATTCCAGTGATGATATGTGGCTGAAATACGTTTCCACATTTGCCTTAGCTCTCTTGCCAGTGTCACATATTTAAAATGTCAAGATAGATCTTTTTCATACTTCTAATATTTGGGCCTGTATTATATAATTGCCAGTGTCACATATTTAAAATGTCAAGATAGATCTTTTTCATACTTCTAATATTTGGGCCTGTATTATATAATTGCCAGTGTCACATATTTAAAATGTCAAGATAGATCTTTTTCATACTTCTAATATTTGGGCCTGTATTATATAATTGCCAGTGTCACATATTTAAAATGTCAAGATAGATCTTTTTCATACTTCTAATATTTGGGCCTGTATTAATAATCATATCTGGATTATTAGGCTAGAGTCATATCTAATATGGTAAATTTCTGTAAACTTGATCTTATAATAAGTAATGCAGAACTGAGAATAGCAAGCAGTTATAGTCATGAAGAGTGTGATATTTTTACATTCACTCCTGGTTCATGATGCTAAAAGACAAGATTCTACTCTCACCTTTTAAAAGTTATCAAGTCTTGATAACTAGAGTCTCAAGGCTAGGATGCAATTCAGGAATAGAAGTGGAATCTGAGAAGGAGCCAGAAGTGGGCAAGAGTCAGAGATTCAAGTGGGGACCAGGGGTGGAGTATGAATTATGTGTAGGATGAGGATACCTATTGCACACATTATTTAGTAACAAAATGAAATTGAATGTTTAACAGGTTGTGTCTTTAGTTGCAAAACACACGCAAAGAATTGGAATTGCCCTAATTTTTAGATGCAATTCCATCTCTGGTACATTGAACTGTGTATCATCAATATTGTTTTGAGTAGTCCAACAGTTTCAATTAATAACATAGAGGGTTTATATTAATAATATATTTGTAGAAATACTTATAGGTTTTACTTCTGCTGATCATTTTTTTTAATTTACTGTAACAAGACCATATTAATTATAATTTTGGCTCTTTCCAAATTCTTTGTACTCCCCCAGCTCTTTTCCCAATGGGAGGTGGGAACAGTTGGCATAGATAGACAATGGGCTCTCTTATCTGAACAGAGGAGATAGAGGTCAAAAAAGATTGAGAATATTGATCCAAGAGACTTTGAATTATGTGTCTGTAAGTATTTTATCACTACCCTTTAAA
>NW_007797515.1:0-1343 GCF_000696425.1 Galeopterus variegatus | reverse complement strand
TGTCCATGGACATCTGAACTCGATATTCTTCAGCCTGTGGGTTCTAGGACTGGCACCAGCAGCACGCCCAGCTCTCAGGCCTTTGGCCTCAGAATGACAATTATACAAATGGCTTCTCTGCTTCTGAGGCTTCTGTACTAGGACTGAGCCACACCACCAGCATCCAGTGTGCAGATGGCAGATCGTGAGAGTCTTCAGCCATCAAATCACATGAACCAATTGTCCCAGTAAATCCCCTCTCATATACTTATGTACATATCCTATTGGTTCTGTCTCTCTGGAGAACCCTGAATAATACAAACATTTTGCCTTTTTATCTACTCTATACCAAGGCTTTTAAAGATTTACTGTCTTATTGAACTTTCTCACTACCTATATTTTGTGGAACGAAGGTTAACAAGGATACCATGTTTACAGATATCTACTCACCAAACCATTACAATCCTAGGTTTGCAGGATAAACTGGGTCATGAAGCTCACTGGCTGTCATTCCTGGGGACAGTGAGTGAGAAATTGAATTTGGGTCTTTTCAGTTCCCAGCTGTGGAATTGCATCTAGACAATAGAGAAATATTATTTGATATCAAAATGTTTCCTGAAGGTCCTCGCCTTCCCTATATCCAAAAACATCACAGAAAACAGATTTTCACAGTAAGAGTTCTTCTCCTTTCCCTAATCTCTTGTTTTCTCTACTTCTGTGGGTATAAATGTGTGTGCGTGTTTAAAATAGCCTATGTGCTCTCTAATTTCCTTTTCACTTGACCATATTTTTGCAGCCCCCTTATTCTCAATAGGGAAATGGATAATTTTTTTGTTTTCAACTTATTTCCTCCAGACCGTCCTTATCCTGCTCAGTTTTTTTACAAGAGCCTATGTACCCATGCTAATAAATTTACATAAGGTGAGACCTGGAAATTCTCTAAAATTAAAACCTTGAGACAAAGGGAAGAGAAGTATGAGGATAAATTGGATGCCCCCAAAGAAAGCTAATCATTTTCTGACGTTCTGGGAGAATTTCCAGATCTCATCTTATGTAAATTTATTAACATGGGTACATAGGCTCTTGTAAAGAACTGGGCAGGATAAGGACGGTCTGGAGGAATTAAGTTGAAAACAAAAAAAATTGCATTGTGGAGCTCCAGAGCCTACCTTCCTCCACTTTTCCTGATGCTGGGTTTTTTTAGCTTCACATATTTGGAATAGTGAAGTCCCTAAAATAGGGAACAAAAGACCCAGGGTCACGCCTGTGATGAAACCACAGGCTCTGGGTGAGAAACCTAATCTGCCACAGTTTGAAGTTGAACAAACTACTTGAATTTTCTGTGCCTCCATTGCTACATGTTA
>NW_007797514.1:0-1343 GCF_000696425.1 Galeopterus variegatus | reverse complement strand
AAAATGACTCCTAGAGTTAAAAGAAGTTACTATACCACCAGATGCCCCAACATCAATGCAGAAATATGAGAAGCGTGAAAAAACAGGGAAACAAGACTCCCTCAAAAGAAGACTACAATTCTCCAATACCAGATCCCAAACAACAGGAAATTGGCAAATTGCCTGAAGAAGAATCTCAATGCTAAGGAAACTCAATATGATTGATGAAAAAATAGATAGAAATCACAATGAAGTTAAAAAACAATCCAGGACATGTGTGAGAAATTCAACAAAGAGATAGAAACAATAAAAAAGAACCAGGCAGAAATCCTGGAACTGAAGAATTCATTCAATGAAATAAAAATGCAACCAAGCATAAGCAGCAGGCTAGAAAAAGCAGAATTTCTGAACTAGAAGACAGCCTTTTTGAATTAACACAGTTGGACCAAAAAAAGAAAAAGAAAAAAGAATTTTAAAAAATGAAGAAAACCTATGAGACCTTTCTAATAAACTTAAGCTTATAAACATCCATATTATGGATGTACTAGAAGGGGGAGAGAAAGAAAAAGACATTGAAAGCCTATTTAGTGAAATAATAGCTGAAACTATCTCCTAACTATTGGGAGATATACAGTCTTACAGATCCAAGAAGCTCAAAGATCCCCAAAGAGATTCAACCCAAAAAGAACCTCCCCAAGACACATTATAGTCAAATTGTCTAAAGTCAAAGATAAAGAAAGAATTCTAAAAACAGCAAGAGAAAAGCTTCAGATCACCTGTAAGGGAATCTCCATCAGGCTAACAGCAGACTTCTCAACAGAAGTACCGCAGGCCAGGAAGGAGTGGGATGACATATTCAGAGTGCTACGAGAAAATGTGCCAACCAGGAAGATTATAACCAGCAAAGCTTTCCTTCAGAAATGAAGGAGAAACATTATCTTTCCCAGACAAACAAAAACAAAGACCAGCTGTTCAAATCCACCTATAATACAGATGTTTGTATGCTTAAGGTTATCAGAAAGATCTCAGAGGTTTTCTTCATTTTTTCTTTCTTTTTTTTTTTGGTCCAACTGTGTCTTAATTCAAAAAGCCTGTCTTCTAGTTCAGAAATTCCTTCTCCTGGGCCGGCCCGGTGGCGCACTGCTATAGTGCGCCGCTTGGGAAGCGCGGTGGCGCTCCCGCCGAGGGTTCGGATCCCGCATACAGACCGGCCGCTCACTGGCTGAGCGAGGGGCGGGAGCAACACCGAGGGTTGCGATCCGTTGCCGGTCACGAAGAAAGACAAAAAGGAAAAAAAAAAAAAAGAAATTCCTTCTCCTGCTTGTTCTACATAATGGGAGAAAATACTTGCAAACTATACATCT
>NW_007797513.1:0-1343 GCF_000696425.1 Galeopterus variegatus | reverse complement strand
TTGGTTATTTCATAAAGACCATCTTCTGGTTTGGAAATTTATTCTTCTGCTAGTTCTAATCTGCTGGTTAAGCTCTGAACTGTGTTTTTTAATTCAGTGAATGCATCTTTCAGTTCCAGGAGTTCTGCTACATTCTTTTATAAGGTATGAATCATTTTGCAATTTTCTTCCTTCATATCCTAGATATTTTTTTTCTCATTTCATTGTGTTGTCTAATAGAATCCTCTCTTATCTCATTGAGTTTCCTTAAGATATTTACTCAGAATTCATTTTCATTCATGTCTATGGCTTCCTGTTCTGTATGGTCTGGTACTTGAGATTTACTGAAATCCTTTGGTGGTGTCATATTTTCTGATTTTTTTTTTTTTTGTATTTCTAGTATATCTGCATTGATTTTTGGTTTTCTGTTATTAGTTTATTCTATTCCTCTGGAGTGGACTTTGAGGAGAAAGAATTCTTCCTCTTTGTCCAGGCTGATCTCCTGTGACTCTCCTTTTGTCACTGAAGACCAATATGTTGTTTTCCACCTGCACAGTAGCTGTAAAAGTTATGAATGCAGTGAACTGTTCTTGCATCAGTAGTAGCTGTGGTGGTGGCTGTTGTGGACTACTTCAGTGGAAGCTGTATGAGGCCTCATGGTCATGGTGCAGGGTCTTGCCTTCTGGGAAGGTGAGGTGGGGACTGAGTAGGTGGCTGCCCCAGTATCCTGCCTGAACAGGGCCTCTCATATTAGTGGTAGCATGGGTTGGGAGTTCTTGCCTTCTACATGGGTGGGATGGTGTGAAAAATTTTCATATCTAAATTTTTTTATCTCTTTCATCATCTTCTGTTGTTATATCTCCTTCCTCCTTCCCCTTTTCCTCCTTCTTTCTCTTCCTCCTTTTTTTCCCCCACCTTCTTTCACCTATATTCCTCCTTCTCATATAGTTTTTTTTTTAATGGAAATAAAATTGCAAGAGAAAGGGGCAATTGATATTGAATTGTTGCTTTCAATTGTTTGATGATCATTTTTTAAAATTTAGAATTATTCATTTGGTTGATAATTGATAACAAGTAGGATTACCAGGTGCTATTGATTATTTTAGAAATTCGAGCTTTAAAATGATACTTTAGGGGCTGGCCCGGTGGCACACTGCGATAGTGCGCCACTTGGGAAGTGCGGCGGCGCTCCCGCCGAGGGTTCGGATCCCACGTACAGACCGGTTCCCGCTCACTGGCTGAGAGAGGAGCGGGAGCAGCGCCGAGGGTTGCGATCCCGTTGCCGGTCCCGGTCTGGTACGGGGGCGACACTGAGGGTTGCGATCCGTAGCTGGACACGGAAAAAGACAAAAAAAAAAAAAAAA
>NW_007797512.1:0-1343 GCF_000696425.1 Galeopterus variegatus | reverse complement strand
TTAGTTGGGAATTCATACAATCCCATTCTTTCTCCAGCCAGTGGAGCTGAGATTGCTCGAGCTGGATAAGAGGCCAAGATGTGGGACTCATACTAGATACGCTATGGAAAACCTGCCATCTTCTGGTCGCCCTGCTATGCCTGCCCTGAAAGTTCCACCCTCCACCCTTGCCAGGATCCCCTCACCGCACTCTCTGGCAATGACTTTTTAATGACAACAAAGGCACAGTCCACAAGAATCGATAAGTTGGACTTCATTAAAATTGAAAATCTAGCTCTGTAAAAGATACTGTCAAGAGAATAAAAAGATAAGCCACAAACTAGGAGAAGATATTTGCAAAAGACATATCTAATAAAGGACTGATATCCAAAATACACAAAGAAATCTTAAAACTCAACAATAAGAAAACACAATATGATTAAGAAATGTGCCGGAAACCTAACAGACACCTTATCAAAGAAGATGTACGGATGGCAAATAAGTATGAAAAGATGCTTCACATATGTCATCAGAAAAATGCAGATTGAAATGACAAGATATCGCTACACTACACACAAATGAGAATGACCAAAATTCAGAACACTGACAATACCAAATGCTGCCAAGAATGAGCAGCAACAGGAACTCTCCTTCACTGCTGGTGGGAATGCAAAATGATACAGCCACTTCGGAAGACAGTTTGTCAGTTCTTACAAAATTAAACACACTCTTACCATATGATCCAGCAATTGGGTTCCTTGGTATTTACCCAAAGGAGTTTGTGATGGTTATTTTCAGGTGTCAATTTGACTTAATTAAGGGATTCCCAGATAAGCGTTATTTCTGGGTATGTCTGTGAGGACATTTCCAGAAGAAGTTGGCATTTAAATCAACGGACTGAGTAAGGAAGACCCATCCTCACTCAGTGTGGAAGGGACCATCCAAAAAGTTGATGGCCAGATAAAACAAAAGAGCAAAGGAAAGGCAAATTCTCTCTCTTTTGGAGCTGGGACACCCTTCCTCTTCTGCGCTTGTACATCAGAACTCCAGTTTCTCTGGCCTTTGGACTCCGGAACTTGTACCAGTCCCAGGTTTGCAGTCCTTTAGCCTCAGACTGAATTACACTGTTGGCTCTCCTGATTCTCAGGCCTTTGCATCTACACTGAGAGTTACACCACCATCTTCCCTGATTCTGAGGCCTTTGGACTTGGACTGAGCCATGCTACTGGCTTCTCTGGTTCCCCAGCTTGCAGACAACCTATCGTGGGATTTCTCCAGCTCCATAATTGCATGAGCCAATTCCTCTGATAAATCCCTTCTCATCTATCTATCTATCTATCTATCTATCTATCTATCTATCTATC
>NW_007797511.1:0-1343 GCF_000696425.1 Galeopterus variegatus | reverse complement strand
AATCTCCTTGCTTGTTATTGGTCTGTTCAGGTTTTCTTTCTCTTCTTGGTTCAGTCTTGGTTATTTATATGTGTCTAGAAACATCCATATCTTCCAGATTTTCAAATTTGTTGTCATACACTTGTTTATAATAGTCTCTAATAATTCTTTGTATTTCTGTGGTGTCAGTTGTAATGTCTCCCTTTTCATTTCTGATTTGTGTTTTTTGGGTCTTCTCTCTTCTTTTTTTTTTTTTTTGTTAATCTAGCTAATGGTGTGTCTATTTTGTTTATCTTCTCAAAAAACCAACTTTTAGTTTTGTTCATCTTTTCTGTTGTTTTTTGGGTCTCTATTTCATTTAGTTCTGCTCTGATCTTAATTATTTCTTTCTGTCTATTGCCTTTAGGTTTGGATTGTTGTTTTTCAAGTTCTTAGAGGTGTAGAGGTAGGTCGTTTATTTGGAGTCTTTCCATTTTTTTGATAAAAGCATTTACTGCAATAAATTTGCCTCTTAGTACTGCTTTTGCAGTATCCCACAAATTTTGGTATGATGTATCTTTGTTTTCATTAGTTTCTAGGAATTTTTTGATTTCCTGTTCAATTTCTTCTTGTGCCCATAGGTCATTCAGGTGCCTATTATTTATTTTTCATGTATTTGTATATCTTCCAGTGATTTGCTTATTGTTTATCTCCAGTTTTAGTCCATTGTGGTCTGAAAAGATTGTTGGAATGATTTCAATTTTTAAAAATTTGCTGAGACTAGAATTGTGACCTAATATGTGGTCTATCCTGGAGAATGTACCATGAACTGGTATGAAGAAAGTGTATTCTTTAGCTGTTGGGTGAAATGTTCTGTATACATCTGCCAAGTCCAGTTGGTCTAGGGTGTAGATTAAACCCTGTGTCTCTTTGTTGACTGGTTGCCTGGAAGTCCTGTCCCATACTGAGAGAGGGGTGTTCAGATCACCCACTATTAATGTTTTAGGACCTATCTCCTTCTTTAGGTCTAAGAGTGTTTGCTTGATATATCTGGGTGCTCCGGTATTGGGTGCATACATGTTTATGATTGTTATGTCTTCTAGCTGGATAGTTCCCTTTATCATTAAATAATGGCCTTGTCTTTTTTAATGTTTTTTGGTTTAAAGTCTATTTTGTCCAATATAAGAATAGCTACTCCTGCTCGGTTTTGGTTTCCAGTTGCATGGTATATCTTTTTCCATCCCTTCACTTTTAGTCTATGAATGTCTTTACAGGTGAGGTGGGTCTCTTGAAGACAGCATATACATGGGTCTATCTTTTTAACCCAGTCAGTCTGTGTCTTTTGAATGGGGAGTTTAGTCCATTCACATTTAGAGTAGTTATTG
>NW_007797510.1:0-1343 GCF_000696425.1 Galeopterus variegatus | reverse complement strand
CGCTCACAGCGCTCACTGGCTGAGCGCGGTGTGGCCGGTCTCAAAAAGGACAAAAAAAAAATCATCTATATTGTTGACTCCTTGTAAGGTAAAGCTCACTTAATTTAGATTCTATGTCTACAGAGATGTTGGTTGATCTTAGAGTATAGTGTCATCATTTTAATTTGGAAGATGAACTACATGATGATGGACTTATTTAAATGGGATAAAGGATGTGATTCTCTGACTTTTGGGTATGGTTGAAATCATTACAAGTAACTTCCCTTCACAGCTGCATCTGTTGATGGTGGGGAACTAATAGGGGCTAAACCTTGAGATGGCTTTATTTTTTATTTGCCAGAAATGACTGAAATAAAGAGATTTCTGACTTGCCTTTTCAGAAGCAATGAGTTACCTTAGCTAAAGATGTTTAAATGGGTGATTTCTTTAATAGGAAAAGTTAAATTAAGGACATACCCCACACAAATAGATATGGAGGCATATGCAATGGGAAACAACTGTGTCTTTTTCCAGTAGGAAAGACAGTTGCAACTATATTATGTTAAAAGGAAAAAAGCCTTCTTTTTCTTAAGTATAGTATCAAAAGGCAAGAAATCTAGTTTCTGAGCACTTGAATTAGGACTATGACAGGTAATAAACAGATAACAAACTTTCATATCGACTCTTCAGAGTTTCTATTATTAAAGTTTTCTATTATGCTATAAAATGCATTTGAAATCTGTAAAATCCATAATTGTCTGTAGTATATTCTGATTCTCTACATTAACTATTGTATAAAATTTAACAGCTATGGTAATTTTATTTCATGGCTAAGTTATCACTTCCGATAAATTTTGAAAATAAGGTTAATTAACAGAATAACAGAATTTAATTTTTTTTTACTTTTTAATACTCTTAAAACCAGCCATAGCAAGCTTAGACTTATTGTATTCTTCAGGTATGGCTTTAATAATAAAAATCTGACTTCACTGTTGTGCTTTACTTTTCATAATGTACTTAAAGCATTTATGCTCACTTATTTCTTAAAACGGTTCTGTCAGATATATTATCCACAGTTTGCAGATTGGAAATTAGCCTTAGTGATACTGAAGACTTGCTCAAAATCATTCAGCTCTGTTGATGTAAAACTGACCAAACCCTAATTTTTTTTTTTAACATTTGCAGTGTTGTTTGTTTTGGCCTCTTGCCAGTACAGGGATCCAAACCATTGACCTGGGTGTCTTTAGCACCACCCTCTACTGAATGAGCTAACCAGCCATCCCTACAATGTTTTTATTTTTTATTTTTATTTTTATTTATTTATTTTTTATTTTTAAAAAGATGACCAGTAAGGGGATCTCAAC
>NW_007797509.1:0-1343 GCF_000696425.1 Galeopterus variegatus | reverse complement strand
GTTCAAGCAAATAACAGAATTCAAGCTTATGGAACACAAAAGAATCGCAAGCCATACAGCTCGGATAACAGATACATAGAGTGAACATAGGAACCTGGGTCATGGGAAAGCCTGATTTTCCACAAATTCTCCACCTCGATAAAACCTTGGGTTCTTCTACATGAGGAATAGTAGCCATAGATGAGAGACCAATGTTGTGCTGAAACTCAAAGCAAGAAAGAACTGAGAATGTCCAGATACCAGAGTCAAGCTTGGAAAGAATAGTCTCCAGACTTTATTTCTGTCATTGAGGCAAACTAAAAAGCTTCGGCACAGCAAATTAAACAATTAACAGAGCAAAAAGACAAACTAAAGAGTGAGAGAATATATTCAGAAATATGCATCTGACAAAGGATTAATATCCAGATTATACAAGGAACCCAAACAACTCAAACTCAGAAAAAGAAAAGAACAACCAAATGACTTGATTAAAAAATGGGCAAAGAAGCTAAACAGACATTTCTCAAAGGAAGATATAAAAGAGACCAACAAACACAAGAAAAATGCTCAACAACTCTCAGCATCAGGGAAATGTAAATCAAAACCACCTCAAGATATCATCTCACAACAATTAGGCTAGCTATAATTCAAAAGACAGAAAAAAAAAAAAGTACTGGTAAGGATGCAGAGAAAGGGGAACACTCCTATACTCCTGGTGGGACTGTAAATCAGTGCAGCCATTATGGAAGAGGGTATGGAGTTTCCTCTAACAACTATAAATAGAACTGCCATGTGATCCCGCAATTCCACTGCTAGGTATATATCCAAAGGAAAGAAATCATCATGTCGAACAATTACCTGCACTCCCATGTTTATCACAGCTTTATTTACAATAGCCAAGAGTTGGAACTAACCTAAATGTCCATTGTCGCACCACTGCATAAGAAAAATGTGGTTCATATGCACAATGGAATACTACCCGGCCATAGAAAAGAATGAAATATTGCTATTCAAAGCAACATGGATGAACTTAGCAAACATGTTAAGTGAAAGAAGCCAGAAACGAAAAGAGAAATACCACCTGTCCTCACTTGCAAGTAGGAGCTAAAATATCAATGAATAAATTGTAAAAATGAAAGAAAGAAAGATGCAACAAACACAATAATACACTGAACTTTCAAAAGGAGAGAACAGAACTGAGGTTACCAGAGGTGGGTGTTGGGGGGGGGGCCGAAATTGGTAAAGGGCCACAAAAAAAGTTACATTGTGTAATGTTGAATATATAATTATCCTGATTTAAGCATCACATATTGCACACAGTATTGATATTCAACTTTATACCCTACAGATATGCACAATCAACT
>NW_007797508.1:0-1343 GCF_000696425.1 Galeopterus variegatus | reverse complement strand
TCTTTTTTTCTCTCTCTCTTTCTTCTTTCTTTCTTTCCCTCTTTCTTAGCACTCAATTATAAGTGAAAGCACACAGTATTTCTCTTTCCTTGCCTGGCTTATTTCACTTAACATAATTTTCTCCAGACTTAACCATGTTGCTGCAAATGGCTGAGTAGTATTCTATTGTCTTTATATACCACGTTTTCTTTATCCAGACATCTGCTGAAGGACACTTAGGTTGGTTCCATATTTTGGCTATTGCAAACAGAGCTGCGATGAACATGGGAGTTCAGATATCCCTTTGACAGGATGATTTCCATTCCTTTGAATATATATACCCAGTAGTGGGATTGCTGGATCATATGGCAGTTCTATCACTATTTCCACAGTGGCTGTGCTAATTTACAGTCCCACCAACAGTGCAGAAGAGTACCCTTTTCTCTACATCCTCTCTAGCATTTGTTATTTGTGGTCTTTTTAATAATGGCCAGTCTAACTGGGTCGAGATGATATGTCAATGTGGTTTTGGTTTGCATTTCTCTGATGACTATTGGTGCTGAGCAGTTTTTCATGTACCTGTTAGCCAATTGTATGTCTTCCTTTGAAAAATGTCTACTCATCTCCTTTGCCAATTTTTTAATCAGATTATTTGTTTTTTTACTGTATAGTTGTTTGAGTTCTTTGTATATTCTGGATATTAAACTCTTGTCAGATGTATAGTTTGCAAACGTTTTCTCCCATTCCATAGGTTGTCTTTCCACTCTGTTGATAATTTCCTTTGCTATGCAGAAGTTTTTAGTCTGATATAATCCCATTTGTTTATGTTTTCTTTTGTTGCTTGTGCTTTTGGGGTCTTATTCATAAAGTCTTGGCCCAGTCCTACTTCCTGGAGTTTTTGCCCTATGCTTTCCTTTAGTAATTTTATATTTTCAGGTCTTATATTTAAGCCTTTAATCCATTTTGAGTTGATTTTGGTATATGGTGGGAGGTAGAGGTCCATTTTCATTCTTCTGCCTATAGATGTCCAATTTCGCCTCACTATTTATTGCAGAGGCAGAACCTGAACAGACCAATAACAAGCAAGGAGATCGAAGCAGTAATCAGCAATCTTCCAACTAAGAAAAGCCCAGGACCAGATGGCTTGACAGCTGAATTCAATCAGTCCTTTAAAGAAGAATATTGCAGCAATCTTCCAACTAAGAAAAGCCCAGGACCAGATGGCTTGACAGCTGAATTCAATCAGTTCTTTAAAGAAGAATATTGCTTCTCTTCAAACTTTTCCAAAAAATTGAAACAGAAACCATTCTCCCAAACTCATTCTATGAGGCCAACATCATCCTATTACAAAAACCAGATAAAGA
>NW_007797507.1:0-1343 GCF_000696425.1 Galeopterus variegatus | reverse complement strand
CTGTATTTTCAAATATATTTACATACATCTAAATAGCTGAATTTAGAGGTTTGCTTAGGCATATATTTTGTTACGTATATTTGTTTTTATCGTGATGTAAAGTCACAAGAGAGATTTCAAGCCCACGATTCAGCAAACAACTCTGAAACAATTTACAAACGGAAAAAAAAAAAAAAAGCAGAATACTAGGAAGCCTATTATTCTCTCATATGATAACGTTTTTCCTCATAGCTTTCCAAAATAGGATTTTAGTCTCGTTCATGCAAGTATGACTATCTAATGTAAGCAACATATGAAAGGCAAAAACTAGAACAAAAATTTTTCATGTTATTCTAGAAAACTTTATATGGTTTTCTTTTTAAAAATTCTGAGCTACCACCAAGTCCCTCGCTGACAACTGGGATTACAAAGCAGCAATTGTTGTTCTGAGAGTAACACCAGCGGGGCTTAAAGGCAACTTCAGGACTGCTTGGGACTGACTCCCAGGATGGGTTTCTAAGGGGCAGGCGCCAGGAATGTCGTGGAGAGAGAGTTGCATCGAGGGCCTTGAGCGTGTGTCGTGTGGCAGAGAGCAGCGTGACCCGCCATTCAACCTCCACGGCCCCTCCCAGTCCTAGTTCTCAATTTTCAGTCTCCAGATCTATGATTTATAAGTAGCCGGCCTCTTGGGCACTATATTATAAAATGCTAAAATCTTATAATATTTTTAAATTTCTATTAATCCTTATGAGGCTGAGGTTTTTCTTAAAAACTATATTTAAAATATATGGTAGTAGAGGGTTGGACCTTTTGGGCTCTCTGGTTTTGTGACTCAGCAGCTGTGACCCTGGGATTAAAAGCATAGATTTTGGAGCCAGGCTGCCTAGGCCCAGAATCCAGCTGTGTCACCTGCTGTGCCTGGGCATGTGTCCTCACATTGCTGTGCCTCAGCCTCCCTATCTGTACAATGATGGTCACTAATAGACCTACTTTATACGATTAACGTGAAGATTTCATGGGTTAGGACAATGCAATTTGCTTACGAGAGTATCTGGCGTAATAGTATGTAGTAAATGTTAACTATTATGAGTCTACATTTAAAAGAAAAAAAATTATTGGCTTTCTACAATGGTAATGTTTCTTTAAGTGGCATACTCAATTTTGGAATAAAGAGAATCAATAGAACACATTATTTAAATCACAGAATTACAAAATACATTGATCCCTGTGTGAGGGCCACACACCAGCTACCAAACGGGTCATGAGCTCTAGTTTTGAGACTACCCTTCATGCATGGCACCAGGCACTGGTTAGAAAGTACAGATACCAAGATAGGGGGGATGAGAATCCTTCTTTTGGGTTTT
>NW_007797506.1:0-1343 GCF_000696425.1 Galeopterus variegatus | reverse complement strand
TAATATTAATGCCAATTTCCAGTTAAAATTGCTTTTCGGTACAGAAGCCAACCCAAAGGAGTTTTTAATGGCCAAAGTGGAACAACTAGAGCTAGAATATAGATAACAATAGCATTGGATTTTAACCCACAGAATAAAACATAAATATTTATAAGCTCATATTGATAAAGTTAAAGGACTAAATGAATTTTTTTCCTTACAAAAGAATTCCAAATAATATGTGTAGACATAAAGAGAAAAAAAAAGAAAATCATCTTCAGGCAAATATTATAGTAATTATAGAAGGTTTGATCAACTAATAGATGCTAAAACTGATGGATAAAAGTTTGAGGGAATAAAAGGATATTTACATAGCCTCAAAGTATCTCCCCCAAGATATTTATTAATTACAGAGGAAAGATTAAAACTTTATGAAGAAATGTGGCAGATCCTACTTGTTAACCGAGTAATCAAGGTTATCATAACCAGGAAAAAGAAATATTAACGTCATGAACTCCTGACATGAGTGATGCCCCAAGAAGGACACTACACCATTTCTGTGCCATTCTTGCAAAAAAAAAAACTACAACCTCATTATAATAGGAGAATATGTCAGACCAACTCAAATTAAGGGACAAAGTAAGTGACCGGTATTCTTCAACAATGTCAAGGTCATTCATGGAAGGCAAGAAAAGACTGAGGAACTGTTACAGACCAGAGGAGAGTAAAGAAAAATATCTCAAAGGAAGGTAGGACCCTGTATACGATCCTGGGAGAGAAAAAGAATATTAGTGGAAAAACTGGTGAAGTTCAGATAAGGTGATCTTTAGTTAACAGTACTGACCAAGGTTAGTTTTCTGGTGTTGATCATTGTGCAATCGTCAGGTAAGATGTTAACATTAGTGGTAGATGAGTGAGGGATATAATCCAGCTCTTTACTATTCAGTGCAGCTTTCCTGTAATTCTGAAACTTATTCAAATAAATATTTTTTTTTAAAAAACTTCTAACAAACCTTTGTTTCAGCAATTTTCAATTCTCAGTAACATATTTATTAAATCACAAAGGCAATCATGAAACATTAAAAACTGACTTTCCTCATCGTGCCAGATTTTTAAAGAATTCCCTCTAAATCAGGCTGATGATTCTAAATTGAGAAACTCACTTGGTAGCCAACAAATAGTATAACCACAGAAAGAAGAGAGTAGAGCAGTAGGACTGAAAGAAAGGAGGAAGACCCTTTGTCATTTTCCTCATCATCTGCACCTGGCTCAGAAATTCAAGGTCTGTTTGAATCAGAAAGCAAGACAGCCACATCTCTATGTGGTGTCACTTGCAGAGGCAGCAGTAGCCGTTCAGTTTGGGC
>NW_007797505.1:0-1343 GCF_000696425.1 Galeopterus variegatus | reverse complement strand
GAAAAGATGAAGTCAAACTGTCCCTCTTTACAGATGACATGATCCTATATATCAATCAGCCTAAAGCCTCTACAAAAAAACTCTTAGAGCTGATAAATGATTTCAGCAAAGTTGCAAGTTACAAAATCAATACACAAAAATCAGTAGCATTTCTATTCTCCAATAGTGGACATGCAGAAAGAGAAATCAAGAAAGCTTGCCCATTTACAATAGCCACCCAAAAAATAAAATACTTAGGAATTGAGTTAACCGAAGATGTGAAAAATCTCTAGAATGAGTACTATAAACCACTGCTAAGAGAAATTAAAGAGGACACAAGAAGATGGAAAGACATCCCATGCTCTTGGATTGGAATTAAAGAGGACACAAGAAGATGGAAAGATATCCCATGCTCTTGGATTGGAAGAATCAACATAGTGAAAAGGTCCATACTACCCAAAGTGATATACAAATTCAATGCAATCCACATCAAAATTCCAGTGACATTTTTGTCAGAAATGGAAAAAACTATCCGGACATTTATATGGAATAAAAAAAGACCACGCATAGCCAACACACTTCTGAGTTAAAAAAAATAAATAAATAAAGCTGGAGGCATAGCAATACCTGACTTTAAACTATACTACTACAAAGCTATAATAACGAAAACAGTATGGTACTGGCATAAAAACAGACACACTGATGAATAGAATAGAATAGAGAATCCAGAAATCAACCTACACACCTACAGCCATCTGATCTTTGATAAAGGCACAAGCCTATACACTGGGGAAGACTGCCTCTTCAGCAAATGGTGCTGGGATAACTGGATATCTGTATGCAGGAGAATGAAACTAGACCCATACCTTTCACCATACACTAAAGTCAACTCAAAATGGATTAGAGAATAAAATATACACCCTGAAACAATAAAACTTCTTAAGGAAAACATAGGGGAAACCCTTCAGGAAGTAGGACTGGACACAGACTTCTTGAATATGACCCCCAAAGCACAGGCAACCAAAGGAAAAATAAACAAATGGGATTATATCAAACTAAAAAGCTTCTGCACAGTAAAAGAAACAGTTAACAGAGTGAAAAGACAAAAAGGAAAAAATAAACAAATGGGATTATATCAAACTAAAAAACTTCTGCACAGCAAAAGAAACAATTAACAGAGTTAAAAGACAACCAACAGAGTGGGAGAAAATATTTCCTAAATATACATCTGATAAAGGATTAATATCCAGAATATACAAGGAACTGAAACAATTTTACAACAAAAAAACAAGTAACACAATTTAAAAATGGGCAAAAGAACTAAATAGGCATTTCTCAAAGGAAGATATACGAATGGCCAACAG
>NW_007797504.1:0-1343 GCF_000696425.1 Galeopterus variegatus | reverse complement strand
TTTTTTAAACTACTAATCCCAAAAGGAATTAATATCCAAAATGTACAAGGAACTGAAACAACTCAATAGTAAAAACATAAATAAAATAATCTGATTTAAAAATGGGCAAATTAATTGAATAGACATTTCTCAAAAGAAGACATATAAATGCCGAAAAGGTTAAGGAAAAAATGTTCAACGTTACTAATTGCTGTGGATTAGATGTCCCCCCCCAAATCCACTGAAGCTTGATCCCCACTGTGACAGTGTTAAGAGAGTGGGAAATCCTATTATGGTAATTGAAAGGTGGGGCCTTTTTAGATTGTGAGGACCATGCCCTAGTAAATGGTTTATCTATTGATGGTTTAATGGTGGTCATGGGCGTAGTTCTGAGAGCTTTAAAAGCAGCTCACTCCCTCTGCTCAGCTGTCTGCCATGTGACACCCTGTGTTGCTGACACCACCCACCAAAACAGACCCTCACCAGTTGTGCTCCTTGGACTTTGGACTTCCTAGCCTCCTAAACTGTAAGCAATAAATATTCTATTTTTTATAATTTACCCCATTCCAGGTATTTGATTATTAGCAACAGAGACAGATTAATACAATACTCATGAGGAAAATGCAAATCAAGACCACAATGAGATATAATTTCACCCCAGTTAGAATGGCTTTTATCAAAAAGACAACAAATAACAACTCCTGGCAAGAATGAAAAGAAAGGGGAACTCATACACAGTTGGTGAGAATGTAAATTAGTACATTCATTATGAAAGACTGCATGGAGCCTCCTCAAAAAACTACAGAGAGAACTACCATATGATCCAGCAATCCCACTACTGGATATTTATCCAAAGGACAGGAAATTAGCATTCCTAAGAGAAATCTGCAACCCCATGTTTATTGCAGTGCTATTCACAATAGTGAAGACATGGAATCAACCTAAGTGTCCACTGATAGATGAGTGGGTAAAGAAAATGAAGTATACATATGCAGTGGAATACTACTCAGTCATGAAGAAGAGTGAAATTCTGTCATTTGTAGCAATTGATGAGACATGAAGGCATTACATTAAGTGAAATAAGTCAGGCACAGAAGGATACATGCTGCATGTTCTCACTCACATGTAAGAACAAGGAATGAAAGAGAAAGATGGAAGGAGGGAGAAAGTAAAAGAAAGAAAGAGAGAGAGAAGGAGGGAGGGAGGAAGAAAGAGAAAGAAAGGAAGGAAGGAAGGAAAGAAGGAAGGAAGGAAGGCAGAAAAATAGAAAAGAACGAACGAATGAACTTTTGGAAGCAGAGATTAGAGCTGTGGTACTAGGGGCTGGGAACTGGAGGAGGAATAGTGAGAGGTTGGCTAAAGGA
>NW_007797503.1:0-1343 GCF_000696425.1 Galeopterus variegatus | reverse complement strand
TTGTTTGTAAAAAAGAAAAGAAAAGAAAAAGAAAAAAATCTTACTCCTTCTGTAAAAGGGAATACCCAATGTCTCAACAGGAACAGCATCAGTATCTAGAAAATATTCATATTTCATCTATTCAGTCATAATAGCATCATAATATTCTGTAATCAAGAAAGAAAAAATATATAGCTACTGCAGTCCTTGTTTCTGAAACTGGCAAATTATTGCCTGGTAACAAGACAACTTACTATTTTCTTTTACTCCCTATTCTGTGTTCCATAGCATCTTTTGTCTTTTTTTTTTTTAAATCCTATTTTATTGGATATTGGTATTGCTATCCTCTGGATTCTTATTTATATATATTCTTGGCATAGATTTTTCTATCCATTTTCAATATTTCTATTTTTGTTTTACATATATGTTTTAATAAATTATATTGGTGGAACTTTTAAAAATCTGATCTGAGAGTCTCTGCCTATTAGTTTTGAATTTAACCCAATTGCATTTATTGTATTTAAAATTAAAATTAGGATTTACTTCTGTCATATCATT
Organism: Galeopterus variegatus; assembly: GCF_000696425.1. NCBI lineage: Eukaryota > Metazoa > Chordata > Mammalia > Dermoptera > Cynocephalidae > Galeopterus > Galeopterus variegatus. The sequence continues at coordinate 806 of NW_007797503.1, read as the reverse complement.
TCATACTTTACATTTGGCTCATGTTTTATTCCTTTTATGTTGTTCTTCCCTATAGTCCACTGGTTAGATTCAGTTTTCTTTTGCTATACATTTATATTTTGTTCCTAGTGTGGTTGCCCTTAATTTGTTTCTGATGCTCATATATTTTGCCCTTATGGATATAATAAATGTATCAGTTTCTATTTCTTCCTCTTAAGAGGAATGTATTTAAGCATATCCTCTCATATCTCTTTCTTCTCCACCCCCTCCAATATTAATTTGTATTTTCTCTTTTTGTTTTCTTTGATACAACCCTTTTTCTTTAAAAACAAAGATAAACTTTACCAAAGTATTTGAACACTCTTATGTCTCCTATATTTTGCAGCATCTCCTGGATTTGTTTCTCATCTTGAGTACTTTCTTCAAGATTGTTTTCAATGTTTGTCTTTGTGTAGCAAAGCTCCTAAGCCTTTGTGTGCCGGAGAATAGTTTTATTATGCTTTAACATTTGAGTGAAAATTTGAATGGATATAAAGTTCTAGAGTCAATGTTCTCTTCCTTAGATACTTTAAAACATATTGCTCTCTTAAACTTCCCATTCAAAAGGCACACATTGACTGATTCGATTAAAAAGCTGAACCCAAGTATATGCTGTCTTCAAGAGACCCATCTCTCATATAGAGACACACACAGACTAAAAGTGAAGGGATAGAAAAAGATATGCCATGCAAATGGAAACCAAAAACAAGCAGGAGTAGCTATTCTCATATTGGATAAAATAGACTTTAAACCAAAAAACATAAAAAGAGACAAAGAAGGCCACTATA
>NW_007797502.1:0-1343 GCF_000696425.1 Galeopterus variegatus | reverse complement strand
TAGAAATACTTCAAAACCCTAATTCACAAACATATAAAAACAAAGATTACAGAACTTATTGCTATAGTTTCACTTAAATCTACTTCAAAGGATAACTATCACAGGCTTGATGTCTCTCTTATTTCTGTGCTTTTTTTTTTTCTATGCTTGTTTTGATATATTGTAAGGGTTTCAGTATTATTATTATTATTCCTTTCTGGGCTCACTGAATTCCTAGCAGACCCAAAGAGAAGATTTTCTTATCAGAACAGCCTGGATTGTAAGACTTAGTCTATTGACTGATTAAAATTCTTAGTTAGACTTGTTTGCCTCTCCCAAGGTGATTCTAACCCAAACCACCTTTTCTATGGTTAAGTGATATCTGTTATGTCAGTGAGACTATTTCAGGCCTTATTTTATGCTTAGCAATCTAAAACTTAAAAGAGGTTTCTGATAGTTGTCTGTATATTATTATATTAAATAGATAATTTACATAGGATCATGTTCCATAATCTTTTAATCACTTAATAAATATAAACTGAATAGATGTTGACTAAATTCTTCCAAAATTCTCAGTTAAATCCCTTATATGTGGAACCAGGTAATTTTCTTGTCAGCAGTTTGCTATGTAGAAATGGTGCAAACATGTGGAATGTTAGATGCACAGGCTCTGGAATCAGACAGACATGGTGTGCTCATCTCTATCTGTAACATGGGGTCTATAATAGAACCTATCTCATAGGGTTGTTTGAGGATTAAATATATATGTGAAGCATTTAGCACTGTACCTAGAACAAAACCAGCACCCACAAAAAACTATTATTGTTTTATGACTACCATTTCTTTGAGGCTTCTGTGATCTTTTTGCATACAATAATTCTAGATTACCTACATGATTGTAATGTGGGTTTGTGTGTTGTTCTTTCCTTGATCCAGGTCACAGGATTTCCTATCCAGATGCCATACACTGATGTAGAGTCAATTATTGATGCCGTGTATCAAACTGGAATTCACTCTTCTGAACTTCCCCAGACAGAATTTGCTTTAGCTGTATATATTCACCCATACCCAAACAACGTACTATCTGTGTGGGTCTATTTGGCTTCCTTAGCCCAACATCAGTGAAAAGGAAGAAGGGAAAAGGAAAAGATTGTACTATGGGCCCCTAGATCAGAAGCTGAAAGAAAACAAACCAAAACACCGGGTACCATTCAGGCTTTATTAAAAAAGGAAAAACCTGCTGGGCTGTGCTCAAAATGGTTGGGGGCAGGCAGCTAGGAGGAGTACATATGCTTATATGGGTTGGTGGGTGTGAAAAACACAGGCAGGGAGGGGGAGGGAGTGCTGGTGTGTGGGATCAGGTC
>NW_007797501.1:0-1343 GCF_000696425.1 Galeopterus variegatus | reverse complement strand
GCAAAGGGGCTGCCATGCCTGCCCTGGCCTGCTGCTAAGGGACTCCCTATCCTGGCCTGCCCCTAGGGCTCCCTGGCCTGCTCCCTGGATCCCCTCGCCTGGAAGGCCTGACCCTAGTGCTTCCTTGGCTTGATGTGGACTGCCATAAGGGCCCCCTGGCCTGATCTGGCCTGTTGCTATGGGCCCTCCTGGCCTGACCTGAACTGCTGATAATGGCCTCCCTTGCCTAAACTGGTTTGCAGCTATTGGCACTGCTGGCCTGGCCTGGACTCCTGCTAAGGGCAACTTGGCATGACCTGGTCTGCTGCTAATGACCCTCTGGTTTTGGCCTCTCATGCCTCTTAGGGCACCCTGGTCTGCCCTGGCCCTGTGGCCCCCATGTTCTGGACTGGACTGTCCTTATGGCACCCTGGTCTTGCCCTCAACTGACAGCAGAGAGAACCAGGCAGCCCAGAAACCCAGGGGGGAGAAAGGGCTCATGTGGCAGATGCAGTACAGTGACTCTGGATACAAAGTGACCAAATGTTGCAGGGTCCAGGCTATTGGGTCAGATAGAGAGGGAGCCTCTGGTTTCTACTTCTGCCCTTGCAACAGACCAAGGGGGCAAACTTAGACTTTCAAGAAATAAAAGTATCTCCTGTTCCTTTGATACTTGCCAGGAGGTTCAATCTCACATCTGCCTTTAGAGATGAGTTTCTTGGAGAGCAGCAGTGCCATACAGGTAATCGTTGGCTTAGAAATGGAACTCCTCCATGATTTGAAGAGCTGAGACAGGTTGTGGGAGTGCCTTGATCCACTGGGTACTGCAGCTTTGTCATGATCACAGAAGGTCAGCCCAGCCATCTTGAGACCACAGCAATGCGCTTACCCATGGATGTGAGAAAGGGCAAAGAGTTACTTTCATCTAAATATGATCTGTGTTAGCAGGACTGATTGTGATCCTTTTCATATGCTCCTGGTCTCCTGTGTCCTGAAACCCTGATTATCCCATTATATTGTGTTGTGTCACCACAGGGTGACAATGATACTGCTAAGATTCTGTGGTTTTGGCAACAGTAGGTTTCAGCTTAATGCCTCCTAACTGCAATTTATTAAATGCGATAATGCTTCAGAGTAGAGGGTATTAAAACAATTCAGGCTATGTAGAATTCAAACCCTATTTCAAAAGGGAAAGCTGTGCTAGATAACCATGTAAATAAGATTTTGCTGCCCAAAGCATCCCATCATGATTTGGGGCTCAGGAATTTTTTCCCTTCTGATAGTTAACTTTTCTCTTCAAATGAGATGAGGATTCATAGGAGTTTTAAAAACAGTTTTCTATCTGTCTAAATTTGGTCTTTTTT
>NW_007797500.1:0-1343 GCF_000696425.1 Galeopterus variegatus | reverse complement strand
GCTAGAATACAGGAGACTGAATGTCCTCATCACAAAGAAATGATTATGTTTTGTAATGATAACTATGATAATTACCCTGATTGTATATAAGTATTGAAATATAACTCTGTATCCCATCAATGTGTATAATTAATCTGCTTCAATAAATACTTAAAATCTTCATTGAAAATAGTAAAGAAATGGTACTGCAAGAAATGAACAAAAATTCAATTTGAAAAAAATATTAAAAGTCAAATTATCTTTTAGATTCTTTAACCCAATAGCTGCAAAGGGGTTACAAAGAAACAAAATGCTCTTTGGGAGAAGAGAGAGTATGAGGAGATAAGAGACATTATCACAAAGAATGTCTTCTGCCAGCCCATGGGGATAGCCACTCGAAGGGAGGAAGGCATAAACTGAATGCTAAAGAAACTGTGCTGGATTTCTAATTTCTACCATTCTGGAGACAGTTTTATTAGGAGTTGAGGACTGAGCCTGAAGTAAAGTGAAGTAAAGATTATTCCCCTGGCTTCATGACTAGCTAATAACAAAGCCATTTGGTTGTAGACTATCTCACTTACGCCTGTGTGAGTGATGACAAGCTGGTGTCATGCAACCCAAAATATGTGCTGGATATTGAAGACACAGTGGTGAAGAAATCAGTCCTGGCTTACAAGGTCTTCACGAAACTTGTGACATTCTGCTATTTATTGCAGTCATTTGCATCCCTCTTATTCCCCCCGCCCCCCGCTTTTTTTGGAGTGCTAGCTCATTGTGGTCTAGAAGAAAATAAATTATATATATATACATACACTATACAATATCAAGCAGACAACACACATACACACACAGAGCTGTATCACTTTGCTATTACTATAAAAATGCTGCAAAGCACATCTTCTAAACTCAGTGTTTTAAAACATAATCATTTATTATTTTTCACGCATTCTGGGTCAGCTGTGGGCTGACTGGTGTGTGTGCTGGGCTGGACAGCTCTGCTGATCCATGCTGGGTTTGGCTGGGTGGTTTGCCTCCCTATTTTACTCCCAGTGATAGTTTGGCATGCTCTCATCACAGAGACAGGTACGAGAACAAGCCCCATCACACAGGCATTTCAAGTTTCTACTGTATCAAATCTACCAACTTCACATTGGCCAAAACAACTCACATGGCTGTGTCCAGGGTCCAGGGAGAGGAGGGTGTTGCAAAGTAACAGGACAACGTCTGGATGTGTAAATACATTACTGGGGAAAGAGGAGTGAAAGGGTGAAGGATTACTACATATACTCTTCAGGAATCTAAGTGCATGCATGTTTCTTCAAACTCTATATATGTTTATGGATTCTTAAGAATAATTTATAAAA
>NW_007797499.1:0-1344 GCF_000696425.1 Galeopterus variegatus | reverse complement strand
GACTGTTTTAGAATTCCTTTAAAAAGTAAAAAAAAAAAGTAATCATGGACATGCATAGCTTCTGTCCAGGCTTCTTTGACTCAACATTTTGAGATTCATTCAGATGTTTGTATGTATCATACCCTTTTCCTTTTCATTGCTGAGTAGTATTTCATTGTGTGTCTATACCACAATTTCTTCATACATTCATCTATTGTCATTTATGTTATAGCAGGAAGGAGTTTATTGGAAAAGAAGCACAACGAGTGATAAAATGTGTCATATTTTGATAGGGGTGAAGGATATGGGTTTGTCAAAGCTCATTGAATTATAAACACTTAAGATCTCTGCATTTCCCTGCCTGTAAATTAGGCCATAATAAAAAGAAGGGAGAAATATATTTAAAATTTTAAGAAGTTTACCCTTTCCAGAGGACTATAACTTCATCCAGAACACCTAACCAACTCATAATTTTTCATGCACAATGTTTGGCATTCAATTAAAAATAACCTAACATAGAATAAATAATAATAGACCAAAATCAAGAGAAAAACAGACAATAGAATCAGTTACATATAAGATCCAAATATTGGAGTTACAAATGAAAAGATTGAGAATTTCAGCAGAGAATTAGAAATTACAATAAGATTCAGATGGAAATTACGAGACTGGAAAATAGAGTAACTAAAACTAAGAACTCAGCAGATGAATTTATAGGTAGATTAGACACAACTAAAGAGACAACTGAACCAGAAAGTATGTCAAGAAAAAATAGCCAGACTGGAACTCAGGGAGACAAAAGATAGAAAATCAAGAATTGAATGTAAGAGTTATATGGGACATGGTGAAAAAAATTTTATATGCATTAGTAGTAGAAGTTCCAGGAAAGGTGAGAGACAATATAACAGAAGTGCTATTTGAAGAGATAATGGCTGAGAATTTTCTAAAATAGATGGAAAATTAGCAAACCATAGATGAGGAAGCTCTATGAACTAACGCAGGATAAATACAAAGGAAAACACATCTTAGACACATCATAGGGAAACTCGCAAAAAATAAAGACAAAAGAAAAAAGAAGGGCCGGCCTGGTGGCACACTGCTACAGTGCGGTGCTTGGGAGCATGGCGGCACTCCCGCCGAGGTTCGGATCCCACATACAGACCGGCCGCTCACTGGCTGAGCAAGGTGCAGGCGCAACACTGAGGGTTGCGATCCATTGCCGGTCATGAAAAAAGACAAAAAGAAAAAGAAAAAGAAAAAATATGAGCAACAATAAAATCGACAGCTGTCTTGTCAAGAAAAATAGTAAAGTGCTAAAAGTAAACTGCCAACCTAGAATTCTGTACTCGACAATGGTGTTCTTCA
>NW_007797498.1:0-1344 GCF_000696425.1 Galeopterus variegatus | reverse complement strand
ATTAAGAATAAATGTAAAAGAGTAGAGTTTGAAATATGTGCAACAATGATAAAGATGATTTTAGGAAAATGCAATTACTGGTATTTGGGTATCAATTTTTGTTCTGTTGATTCAGTACGTAATACACAAGTCATTTTATCTGAAGGGTTAAGGGTATGAGATATTAAAGAGGATTAGATTTATTGAAGCAATGTATCAATTTGCATGTGTGTTTGATAGATAAACTTAAACTCGAGCGGGATTTCAGCAGATATAACTACCTGAGTCTGGACTCTGCCAAAGTTAATGGTGTGGATGATGCAGCAAATTTCAGAACCGTTAGGGTAAGATGTAATGCTTTTATTAAGCTTTGAAAGGGGTAACACTGTATTGCTCAATCAGAACTGGAACAATTCTGAGTTTTCTTTCAAGTATAATTCGTGCTTCCTAAGGTTTTGGAATTATACAAGAATACATTATGTTTTTGTTAGTTTGATTTTTTACTAGCTCAAAAATCATACAACATTGCAAAGGCCATGCTTTACCAGAGTTGGTGATTTTACCATTTATCAAAAAGAGCTTTTTTATTATCCTGGGGTTTGACTCTTACAATGATGTATTTAAATTCTAAACGTTTTTATGGCCAAAGTTTTATAGCCAAAGTTAATTTCCAAGTGTGAAAACTGCCCTTGGATCATGTTAAATCAAAACTACTTTGGGGCAGAAAATCTTGTTTTTATACAGTTTTAGAAATCTCATGTATAACCCAGAATGATTAGCATTCCACATTCATTAGAAAAGAAATGATTTTAAATAATACTGTTTTCTGTCTTTATGTGGTATGCACTCTTAGAATTACTCCTATTATGCCGTAATATGGTAACTGGGATTTACTTCGAAATGAGATAGCTGTAGTGGTGGGGAGGAGAGGGAGTAGGTTGGATTATGGATAAAACAAGATTGGCATAATTTAATTGTTGAGGGTGAGTGAAAGGGATGTGGGGGTTCTTTCTCTGCTCTCTCTACTTTTATATATTTTTGAAATTTTCCATAACAACAACAAACACTTACATTATTCCCATTGCTATGTAGCCTAGTCAATAAAAGAAAAAGAAAGGGCCAGCTGTTCTCAAAAGGAAAGCGTCTCTTAGAGTTTGTGATTTTTAAAAACTATATAAACATTCTCATATGGAAGCAATAGTCTGTTGATTTCTGGACAAGGTTTTGTTTAAGACTGGAGAGCAAGACCATGTGTATAGCTACTTTGCCTGGCACATAGTTGGCACTCCATAAAAATTTATGAATGAATGAATGCCTCATGGTACCCATGGCATCTCAGACTAGGCACTTCACCTTTGTAAGCCA
>NW_007797497.1:0-1344 GCF_000696425.1 Galeopterus variegatus | reverse complement strand
CTTTGTCTTTTTCACTCTTTTTTTTTTTCCTTTTTGTCTTTTTTACTGACCGGTAACGGGATCGCAACCCTCGGTGTCGCGCCCGTACCGGGGACCGGCAACGGGATCGCAACCCTCGGTGTTGCACCGCACTGTGCTCGGCCAGTGAGTGGGAACCGGTCTCCACATGGGATCCGAACCCTTGGCGGGAGGGTCGCCACGCTCCCAAGTGGCGCACTCTCCAGTGCGCCACCGGGCCGGCCCTGTCTTTTTCACTCTTTAAATGTCATAGCTTGCATGGTTCCTGGAATCAGAACCATGGAGTTATTTCTTCCTGATTATGTTTGCCTCTTTCCGTAGGGCTTGCACAGCACTCATGATGCAGATGAGAGCAAGGCCAGTTTTTGTTTCCTGATACCAGAGGGAGTTGAGTATGATCACTGCATGCTCTCTGTGTTGAGCATCACACCTCCACGTGGCGCAGAGTAGACATAGGCTGCCACTTGCTGAGCACTTAGATGACGTTATGTATCAGGAAGTCGAACCAAGGTAGTAACATCCCACCGTCATGTTATGAAGGAAGCCTCCTCTCACAAATTTTAAAAAAGAAAGAAACCCAAACTCCAGTTTGCACAAATTTAGCTGAAGCAGAACAGTTACTTCCTCCTCCCCCGCGCCTTCCCACCTCTTTTCTTCCAGGAGGTGTCATTTCTGAGGATTTCTCAGAAAATAATGTAATGTCTTATTCAAAGTCAGGGCATTCCAACTTTAATTTTACTGAAAGTGTTCCAATACCGATGCTTTAGTTATATGAGAATAGACGTGGAAAAGAGTAATAGTGCGGGGGAGTCATTTTTCCTCTTGAAGGGCAGTGCACTCTGTTAGGTATTTTTCCATTCATTCTCCTAAATGGCTGGGATGATGCTGTACTTAGTCATGGGCTTCCGGGCGGGGGCAGTCTGGTCTGTGATGTCCTTTTTAAGTGGATACCCAGTGTGTTGAAGTGGGTCTCAGCATTTGCCATGTTTGGTTGAAACAGTGGCTTTCTTGGAGGCTTTGGGCCTCCAGATTGCAAATTAATGAAAGCCCCCAGACCGGTAGTAGTAAGATCAGTGGACACCGGAATGTGCGCAGCTGCACTTGACAGGGTTTTTGTTTTTTCTGGAGGAAGTTTAGGTTCAAATGGGCCCCCATATCAGATGAGCCGCTGCCTGGCCTATGGGGTCCAGGACAGTATGTGCCCTCTCTCTGGGCTCCAGCTCTTATGGGATGGGGGCAAGATCCAAAATTTATACAGAGAAGGGAAAAATTATGAAAACCTCTAATATATAATGAGTTTTTATATACATGAAGGAAAGACATATC
>NW_007797496.1:0-1344 GCF_000696425.1 Galeopterus variegatus | reverse complement strand
TAAAAATGGGTTATGCTGACAACCTTACAGAAAGAAAAAAGACCACAAAACAAAATTGTGTGAAACTGTATACCAACAAATTATATAACCTCAATGAAATTGACAAATTCCCAGAAAGACACAAACTATGTCAAATGAATGAAACTGACATCAAATAAATAGAAAATTTTTATACATCCATAGCAAGTAAACAGATTGAATTAGTAATCAAAACCTCTATCAATGGAACTTTTAATTTCAAAACTTGTAAACATAAAACTGCTCTAAAGATAAAGCCTACTTAATAACTAAAGTGGAAGGGAAAACACACACACACACACACACACACACACAGAAAAATCCAGGACCAGACGGTTTCACTGGTAGATTATACCAAACACTTAAAGAAATATCCATCCTTCTTAAACACATACAAAAAGCCACAAAGGGGGAAATTTTTCCCAACTCAAAGAAATATCCATCCTTCTTAAACACATACAAAAAGCCACAAAGGGGGAAATATTTCCCAACTCATTTTATACAACCTCAATGCCAAAATCAGAGAAATATATCACAAGAAAGCTACAGAATAATATTCTTTATGAATATATACATAAACATCTTCAACAAAATACTAGAAAACAATCCAACAACATATAAAAAGGATTATGCACGAAAGGGTATTTATCCAAGGAAGGCAAGACAGGTTCAATATACAAAAATCAAGCAATATAATGCACTATATATAATAAAGAACAAAAACCACAGGAACATCTTACTAGAGGTATAAAAAGCATTTTACAAAAGCTAAGCTATTTATGATAAAACACCCAACAAACCAGAAAATTTAATATTCCTAAAATGGTAATACTGCTTAAACTGATATACAGATTCAATTTAATCCCTATAAGAATCGAAGCTCATCCTTTTGCAGAAATTTGCAAGTCGATCCTAAAATTCATGTGGAAATGCAAAGGATCAGAATTAACAAAAGAAATATCCTCCTTGGTTGTGGAGAAAAATGGACAAAGGAGATAGGAACCTGGATGATAATGCTAGACCAGGGTGTAACCAATGAATTTCCCCACTACCAGGACAGGATATCCTTGCGACGTCTGTCCAGAGGATTTTGGACAGTTGTGGACGAGAGACTACTGTTTTGTTTAGTTTTCTTTTTTTTTTTTTTTTACTTTAGTAAATGTTTATTTATTTATTTATTTATTTATTTATTTATTTATTTATTTTTGTTTTATTTTGCTTTTTTTTTTAATTGGTCAAGAATTTTCACGGGGTACAATCAAATTGTTACCACTCATGCCTAAGATGTGATGGCCAGATCCATACTAGCAGCATGTCCATTACCAC
>NW_007797495.1:0-701 GCF_000696425.1 Galeopterus variegatus | reverse complement strand
AGCTCGGTCTGATTAGTTTACTTAGATCAATGAGCTTGGTGTGATGAGTTTACTTAGATCCAAGGGCTTGGTATGATTAGTTTACTTAGATCAAATAGCTTTCTCTGATGAGTTTACTTTGGTCGATGAGCTCGGTCTGATGAGTATACTCAGATCGATTATCTCGCTCTGATTAATTTACTTAGATCAATGTGCTCGGTCTGATGAGTGTACTTATATCGATGGGCTTGGTCTGATGAGTTTCGGTAAATCGTTGAGCTCGGTCTGATGAGTGTACTTACATCGATCATCATGGTCTGATGAGTTTACTTAGATCGATGATCTTGGTCTGATGAGTTTTCTTAGATCAATGAGCTCGGTCTGATGGGTTTAATTTGATCGATAAACTCGGTCTGATAAGTTTACTTACATCGATCAGCTCGGTCTGATGAGTTTCCTTAGATCGATGAGCTCGGCCTGTTGAGTTTACTTAGATCGATGAGCTCGGTCTGATGAGTTTACTCAGATCGATTATCTCGCTCTGATTAATTTACTTAGATCAATGTGCTCGGTCTGATGAGTGTACTTATATCGATGGGCTTGGTCTGATGAGTTTCGGTAAATCGTTGAGCTCGGTCTGATGAGTGTACTTACATCGATCATCATGGTCTGATGAGTTTACTTAGATCGATGATCTTGGTCTGATGAGTTTTCTTAGATCA
>NW_007797494.1:0-1344 GCF_000696425.1 Galeopterus variegatus | reverse complement strand
TTTTTTAGTATTGTATTTTACTTTTCTATTGACTGTTTTTAAAAGCTATGTCTTGAAGTGGTGGCTCTAGAGTCTACAGTATACTTCATTAATTTATCATAGTAAACCTTCAAATCACAGTGTGAAAGTTTTATAAAAGTATGATTCTATGACCCCAAATTCCCATCCTTAGTGCTATTGTTGTTAGATATTTGACTCTCTCTGTTTTATATCCATTATATATTGTATTAATATTTGCAGAAATCAAGATATGTGGTATTGGTGAAAAGATATACATACAGGTCAATGAAGCAGAACAGAGAATCCAAAAATAGGCCCACACAAATATGGTAAACTGATTTTTGACAAAGGTGACAAGGTTACTCAGGGGGGAGATGATAGTCTTCTCTACAAACAGTGCAAGAATAGTTGGACATCCATATGTAAAAAAGTGAACCTGACCCATACCTTACATAATATACGAAATTAACATTAAGTATACTGCACATCTAAATGTAAAACCTAAAAATGTAAAGCTTCTTAAAAACAGAAAAATTTGAGCTCTTGAGTTAGGTAAAGATTTCTTAGCAAACACACCAAAAGCATAAGCCATAAACAAAAATTATGAATTGGAGTCCATCAAAATTAAACATTTCTGTTCTTTGAAATGCACAGAATAAATGAAACATAAGCCACAGACTACAAGAAAAAAATTAACAGAACATTTATCTGACCAAGTATATGTATCCAGGATACATATAGAATTTACACAACTCAATAAGAAAGCAAATAACCTAGTAACAATTCCAAAAGATTTGAACAATAAAGAGCTATAGATGGCAAATAAACACATTAAGTGATGCCTGACGTCACTAGTCATCAGGAACTTGCTATTAAAACCACAATAGGATGCTACTACGTATCCATTATAGTGGTTAAAATTAAAACACCAAATGCCAAGAGGATGCGAAGCAATTGGAGGTCTTAGAGCTTTTGTCCATTGCTGGTGGGAATTCAAAACAGTACAGCTGCTTTGGAAGACACTTTGGTAGTGTCTTTCATAAAACATTAAACATACACTTGTTATATAATTCAACACACCCTTGGCTGCTAATTCCAGTGACAGTCATCTATGGGTCAGTTTTTACTGACTGTGCTTTCCCTTGATTATGGGTCACGTTTTCCTACTTTTTTTCATGCCTCATAACTTTTTATTATACACTGGATATTGTGTATAGTATAACAGTGGAGATCAAATGATGATTTTTAAATTTTGTTTCTAGAGAGTGAAGACCTTTTTCCATGAAGTGGTTAGGGTGAAGGGCTAATCATTTAGATTCTTCCTATAGTCCTTTTGAGCTGGAG
>NW_007797493.1:0-1344 GCF_000696425.1 Galeopterus variegatus | reverse complement strand
TTCTTGCAGGGTCATTGTCTGTGTTTAGTATCAGGGTAATACTGGCCTTTTAAAATCAGTTTGAAATATTTCCACTTTAATTTTTTGAAAGAGTTTGAGTCATATTGGAATTAGTTATTCTCTAAATATTAAGTAGAATTCAGCAAGAAGCTATCTGGTCTTGGGCTTTTCTTTGACAGGAGACTTTTTATTACTGATTCAACCTACTTACTCTATTGTTCTCTTCAGATTTTCTATTTCTTCATGATTCAGTCTTGGTGAGTTTTATATGTGCCTAGGAATTCATTCATATATTCTAGTGTATGCAATTTATTGGCATATAATTGTTTATATCAGTCTCTTATAATGCTTTTTATTTCTGTGCTATCAATTGTAATGTCTCCTTTTTCATTATTTCATTTTATTTATTTGAATCTTGTCTCTTCTTTTTTAGTTTAGATAAAGATTTGTTTATTTTGTTTATCTTTTCAAAAAAACAACTCAGTTTTGGTGATATTTTCCATTGTTTTTCTAGTTTGTATTTCATTTATTTCTGCCGTGGTTTATACTATCTTCTTCTACTAATTTTAGACCTAGTTTTTTCTACTTTTTCTAGCTCATTGAAGTGTAAAGTCAGGTTGTTTGATATCGTTTTTTCTGATGTAGGCATTAATTGTTATACACTTCCCACTTAGAACTGCTTCTGCCATATCCTATAAGTTTGGGTACATTGTGTTTTCATTTTTGTTTGTTTCAAATTTTTTTTTTAATTCTTTTATTATTTTTATTGACACATATTTTGTTTGGGAGCATGTTGTTTAATTTTCCCATGGTTGTGAATTTTCCAAAGTTTCTTCTGGAAATAATATCAAGAAAATAATATCAAGAATATATCAAGAAAAGACATTTGATACTTATTTCAGTCTTTTAAAGTTTGTTAAGACTTGATTTGTGACCTATCATGTAATTTATCCTAGAGAATATCCTACATGTGCTTCAGAAGAGGATGGAATGTTTTGAATATGTCTCTTAGGTTCATTTGGTCTACAGTTTAGTTTAAGTTTGATGCTTCCCTACTGATTTTCTGTCTAGGTGATATGTTCTTGCTGAAAGTGGGGTAACTAATTCCCCTACTATTATTGTAGAACACTCTATCTCTTCCTTCAGATCTGTTAATATTTGCTTTACATGCGTATGCACTCCAATGTTGGGTGCACATATACTTATAATTATTATATCCTGTTACTGAATTGACCCCTTTATTATTATATAATAGCCTTCTTTGTCTCATTTTACAGTTTTTGGATTAAACCCTATTTTATCTGACATAAGTATAGCTACCCCTGCTCTCTTTCAGTTTCTGTT
>NW_007797492.1:5679-7023 GCF_000696425.1 Galeopterus variegatus | reverse complement strand
TCCTTTTCATTTCTGATTTTTGTTATTTGGGTCTTCTCTCTTCTTTTCTTTGTTAACCTAGCTAATGGTGTGTCTATTTTATTTATCTTCTTAGAAAACCGACTTTTTGTTTTGTTGATCTTTTTGTTTTTAGGGTCTCTATTTCATTTAGTTCTGCTCTCATCTTAATTATTTTTTTCCATCCACTACCTTTAGGTTTGGATTGTTGTTTCAAGTTCTTCGAGGCATAGTGTTAGGTCGTTTATTTGAGGTCTTTCCATTCTTTTGATATAAACACTTATTGCAATAAATTTTCCTCTTAGTACTGCTTTTGTAGTATCCCACAGGTTTTGGTATGATGTATCTTTACTTTCATTAGTTTCTAGAAATATTTTTTTATTTCCTGTTTAATTTCTCCCTGGGCCCATAGGTCATTCAGGAGACTATTATTTAGTTTCCATGTGTTTGTACGGCTTTCAGAGGTTTGCTTACTGTTTATTTCCGATTTTAGTCCATTGTGGTCTGAAAAGATAGTTGGAATGATTTCAATTTTTAAAAATTTGCTGAGACTAGATTTGTGACCTAATATGTGGTCTATCCTGCAGAACGTTCCATAGGCTGATGAGAAGAAAGTGTATTCTTTAGTTGCTGGGTGAAATGTTCTGTATATATCTGCCAAGTCTAGTTGGTCTAAGGTGTAGATTAAATCCTATGTCTCTTTGTTGACTTGTTGCCTGGAATATCTGTCCCATACTGAGACAGTGCGTTCAGATCACCCACTGTTAATATATTGGGTCCTATTTCTTTCTTTAGGTCTAAGAGTGTTTTCTTTATATATCTAGGTGCTCCGGTACTGGGTGCATACATGTTTATGATTGTTATGTCTTCTAGCTGCATAGATCCCTTTATCATTACATAGTGACCTTCTTTGTCTCTTTTTTATGTTTTTTTTGGTTTAAAGTCTATTTTGTCCGATATAAGAATAGCTACTGCTGCTCACTTTTGGTTTCCATTTGCATGGTCTATCTTTTTCCATCCCTTCACTTTTAATCTGTGTGTGTCTCTACAGGTGAGGTGGGTCTCTTGAAGACAGCAACTACTTGGGTCTAGCTTTTTTAAAAAAAATTAATTAATTGATTAATTATTTCCAATATTCAATGTGGTTGATTATGGTTGCCCATTACCGAAACCTCCCTCCCTCCTCCCTCTCCCCCCTCCCACCCAACAATGTCCTTTCTGTTTGCTTGTTTGTCGTACCAACTTCAAGGAATTGTAGTCGTTATGACTGCTTCCTGCCCCCCGAGTTTTTTTGTGTGTGTGTGTGTGTGTGTGAATTTATTTATTTATTTTTAGCTCCCACCAATA
>NW_007797492.1:0-527 GCF_000696425.1 Galeopterus variegatus | reverse complement strand
CTGATGTTAGCCTGATTGGGGCTCCCTTATAGGTGATTTGATGCTTCTCTCTTGAAGCTTTAATATTCTCTCTTTGTCTTCGAATTTTGCCAGTTTGACTATAACATGTCTTGGAGAAGACCTTTTTGGGTTGAATACATTTGGAGATCGTTGAGCTTCCAGGATCTGAAGATCTGTGATGTTTCCTATACCTGGGAAGTTTTCTGCCACTATTATGTTGGATATGTTTTCAATGCAATCTCCTTTTTCCTCCCCTTCTGGAATACCCATGACTCGGATATTTGAGTGCTTAAGGTTGTGTGATATCTTTCTCAGATTTTCTTCAATGCCTTTGATTCTTTTTTCTTTCTTTCTTTTTTTTTTGTCTGCTTGTGTTATTTCAAACAGCCCATCTTCAAGTTCAGAAGTTCTCTCTTCAACTTCCACAAGCCTGTTGGTTAAACTCTTTGTTGTGTTTTTTATTTCGCTGAATAACTTCTTCAGTTCGGCAAGTTCTGCTACTTTTTTTTCAGGGCATTGATTTCCTT
>NW_007797491.1:0-1344 GCF_000696425.1 Galeopterus variegatus | reverse complement strand
CAGTTGGATAATCTTATTTGAGGTATCTCATCTTTACTGATTTTTTTTTCTTCTGCATGCTTCAATCTACTGTTCAGCTCCTCTCATAAATTTTTTATTTCAGTTGCTTTATTTTTCAATTCCAGAATTTCCATTTTTTAAAACAGTAATCTATATCTCTTCATTGATACTCTTTATATAGTAGCACATTGTTTTCATACTTTTTTTTAGTTCTTTGGACATGGTTTCCTTCAGATCTTTGAGCATATTTTAAATAGCTGATTTAAAATATTTTGCCAGAAGTCCAACATCTGGGCTTCCTCACGGATGGTTTCTCTTGACTGCCTTTTCCCCTTTGAATATTCCATACTTTCTTGTATCTTTTTGTTTTTTATGACTTTTTTTGTTTTTGTCAATAGACTTTTTAAACAATACAATGTGGCAACTCTAGAAATCAGATTATTTTTTTCTCTCCAGGGTTTTTTGTTATACTAGCTGTTGTTTGTTGATTTATTGATTTTGCTGAACTAATTCTGTTTTGTCTTTTGTCATTTATGGTCACTGATGTCTCTGTTGAGTTAGGTTAACAGCCAGCTAATGAATGGACAGAAATTTCTTTAAATTCCTGAAATCAATCAGTCTCCAGTTTTTGCTGAAAGGTTGTGTGTGTGTGTGCAGGGGTACTCTGCGAGGCAGTTACAAACCTTGCCTGAGACCTCACTTTTGCTTGCATGTAGCTTGGAGTTTAGCCACAGGTGAGATTTGAGGACCTTCTCAGGTCTTTCCTGAGTATGTTGTGGCCCTGGGAATTTACACATCCTTCTAGATCCATAGGGACATGTCAGAGGGTTTCAAAGGCCCCTATGGACATCTTATTCTCCTGTTTTTCCTTTTAAATTTTTGAGTTAGCCTGTTGATTACTCCAACTATTATCCACCATCTCAATCAACCATGACAATAAACAATGCCCCTCATTATTTTCAACAATTGTCCCCAGAGAAAAGGCTATTTGTAATGGGTGAAATAAAGACTGCCTGTGAGTAGGGTCTTCCAGGGAACCACCAGATATGTCAAATAATAACATTCTCTGGGAATGGGGCTTTGGAAGAACTCCAGCTCCAATCTTCCCTCTCCAGTGGCTTTCAATGTGCTGGTTTTCATCATGATTTCAGGCTTTTGTTTTTTGGCTATGGCCAAGCTGGGGATTGAGAATAAAAACAGGCCAAGTAAAAAGTTTCTTAGAGAAAGTATGAATTTCACAACTCTTCCAGCTATAATTTACTGTTACTACTGGAGGCTTATTGGTGTGGTTAGAGTGTGTAGGGGCGGAAAGTATTCTGATATTTTAATTGTCTCAATCTTTCA
>NW_007797490.1:0-1344 GCF_000696425.1 Galeopterus variegatus | reverse complement strand
AATAAATCTATAGACCAACTTTGCAAGTATTGACATCTTACCAGTAATGAGTTTTGTAATCCATGAGCATGGTGTTTTATGTCTTTATTTAGGTCTTCTTTAATATTTATCAGCAATACTTTGTAGATTTTGGTGTATAGCTTTTGCACATATCCTGTTAAATTTATTCCTATTTCAAGTTTTGATGCTATTGTAAATGATATTATTTCTTGAAGTCTAATTTTCAACTACTTGTTGGAAAAAGTGTACCTATTAAGGTTTTGTAGACCTCCACTTTGACCTTCCAGATGCTGCCATGCAGAGTGATCAGAGGTTTCATTTTATCAAGTCATTAAATCTAAGAAACAAAGCAAAATAAGACATAATACTCAGTTATAACCTGTTTCTACTTTTTTTTATTCTTTTCATTTATCTGATAACAAACACCTACTAAGACTAGCTGGGGACTACTAACTCATTTTTCAGTGTTCCCTCTATTTGGTGTGCCAGACAGTTGTGCTGTGGCTTGTGAGTTGCATGAAGTTTCCAGATCATCAGTTGGAAAATCAGTGGGTAGCATGGACAATTATTGGTTAAATGAATGTGAAATATGTGCAGGAAAGAGAGTCTGAGAATACAGAGAGTGTACTGAAAGCTATTGCTATAGCAATATTGATGTTTATTGTACGGAGAAATACACAAATATATATTTTATTGTTTGGTGATAAATTTAATTTTAGGACGTAATGAGCAAAAAACTTAAAGTGTGTGCTTATAAAAATTTGCCAAATTTATGTTTTTCTAAAAATTTGATGAATAACATGTCATTTACACAAAATACTTGTTGGCAATTACTACCTGCCATGGGACTACAGCAATATCAATCACTACACAGGAAACAGAAGACAAATATGCTGAGGAAGTATCAGCATCTACTTCAAAAGTTAATAGTAATATTAAGAAGAATGTTCCTGAAGACTGTGATTTAATAAGCAGCTGCAGATGGTATGTTCACATATCACTGTGTGAAATATCATTTATCTTTTAGATAAAATGACTGTTTACAGTGGCATTTATTCATTTTTTATTCCAGATTTTTCTGAGCATGTATGAAAACTGAAGCAGTAGCTGTGAATTTGTTGGCTGCATTAACAAAGAATATCTCCAATTATTAAATGATTCATGTTTTTATTAGTATGTTCAGATCCTTCAAACAGGAAACTAGTTAAATTCAACAACGGTTCGATTCTTTTTTTCTATTCAATTTATAGAATCAAAATAAAGACTTTGATTCCATAAATCCTGTCAAATTTGAAATATCTGATATTATGGTGGATGCTTTTGTAAAATTTGTTTAAAGGATTC
>NW_007797489.1:0-1344 GCF_000696425.1 Galeopterus variegatus | reverse complement strand
GTTCTGTTCTCCTGTCTAGAGGTGAGAGAACACTTTTAAATTGTGAAAACAGTCACCTTCACAGCACATGTGTAATAATTATTTTTGTTTGTTGAGGAATCTGTGATTAAAATCACCAGGCAGGGCCGGCCCAGTGGCTCACTGCTACAGTGCGCTACTTGGGAGTACGGCGGCGCTCCCGCCGAGGGTTCGGATCCCACATACAGACTGGTTCCCGCTCACTGGCTGAGCGAGGTGTGGGCGCGACACCGAGGGTTGCGATCCAGTTGCCGGTCCCAGTCCGGTACGGGCATGACACTGAGGGTTGCAATCCGTTGCCGGACACGAAAAAAGACAAAAAGGAAAAAAAAAAATCACCAGGCAGAACATGAATTTCATTTGCTTATGATGTGTTTTGCTATGATTTTCTTTCCCTAGGAAAGCTTTCAACGGTTGCCTCTTTTGAAGTCATTCATTCGTAGCATCCTCTACACACACTTGTCAGTCATGTTTTTATTTTCATTACATTCTTTCACCCTCTTCCCTTGTCTTGCTGTTCTCTCTACCCCATCATCTGTTATTTTATTATATGACATTAGTTGGCATCTGTGTTGATTTTCCTGTCTAATGGTACAACACTGACAACTCCTGTGACCTTAATATTCTCTCCATTCAATCTTCAATCATATCTTTGAGCTCATTGTTCCTTGACATACAAAAGCCTGCAAAGACCAAAATGAAGAAGTATAGGGTAGGTTCCTGGTACTCACAGTGTGATTCAAGCACATTCGGCATATTCTGGTAGCTTGCTAGAAATGCACATTCTCAGGTCCCAGTACAGGCCCAATGAATCAGAACCTGCATTTAGTAAGATCTCCTATTCTCAATACGTACATTAAAGATCCAGAAGATTTAACATCGGTAATATAGATAAAATATGTTAAATAGAATTCATAGCTGTTTAAAATTTTCATCCTAAGGGTATTCACTAGTGGATCAGGGTCAAGTGGCAGAGTGGCAATGACAAAGACCTCACAGAGAAGAAATGAGAGGCACTCGACCACAGGGCATTCTGGAAGCTTCAAATAAAAGAAAAAAGAGAGGGCTACATACAAGGAAACACTACGTTTTTCTAAGGAAGTAAATGTAGCCCCAATCCCTGAGAGGATTTCAGTTCAACATGGGAAAGCATCAATTACCAAAGGACACTATCTTTTTTTTTTTTCTTTTTTGTGACCAGTAAGGGGATTGCAACCCTTGGCTTGGTGTCACCTGCACCGCGCTCAGCCAGTGAGCTCACCGGCCATCCCTATATAGGATCTGAACCTGCGGCGGGAGCGCTGCTGTGCTCCCAGCGCTGCACTC
>NW_007797488.1:0-1344 GCF_000696425.1 Galeopterus variegatus | reverse complement strand
CCCAACAAGTCCTACAGATGGTGGAGTCCAGTTTGTTCCAAGAAACACATTTAGATATAATTTTAGTCAGAGTCATTATTGAGGTAGAAATGAATGGACACATTTTCCTTCATCTGGAAGTATTCCCTTTTGGAAAATCTAATTCCCTGCAGAGAAGAATGATTAGATACCTATATAATCTTTGAATAATGAAATCCTTCCCTGGATTTTAATTCTTCCTATAAAGCTTAGATGTGTTTGTCTCTGACACTGGTATAAGTCCATGTCCTGCTCTTTAAATTAATCTTTATGAATAGTGAAAAGTAATTTTCCCTTAGTTTTCAAACTTCCTCCTGGTGATTAATTAACATATCCAGAAACCAAAATATGTAAAAACTGTTCTCTAAAGTAGCCTAATAATGTTATATTGGGCAATAAGTGAATACTCTGCAATTTTGCTCTGTCACTAATCACATTTTACTGCAAGATACTAATGGATATCAAGATTCAGATTCTGAGTGCCCAAATGGTTTCCCAAACTGGTCTGTTAAAAAATTTTATTTATCAATCAATAGTTTAATAAATATTTTTATAAGTATTTTAAGAAAAGTGTGAAGATACTGTACACAGACCATTTACGTATTATAAAAAAGTTAAAGTAGGCCAGTTTTTCCATTTTCCGGTTTTCGTAACCTGCGATTCTTCGGATGTTAAAACAGAGAGAAGCTGGTCTTCTGAAGGAGCTAGTTTCTAAATTCATTTCATTCTCTGAACCCATTGCTCACAAGAAATCTTATGGAGACAACTAGTATGAAAAGCAGGAGCGCTTCTCTGATTGAATCAGAATTCTGAGCGCTGTAGAACTTCTCCCCACTTGCTCCCTGCCATGGTCTCTCAAGAACTTTGTGAGGTAGTTTGAAAACTAGTGATCTAGTCAAACACCAGTTTAAAGAAGGATGAAAAAAAAATCTAGAGATGTTTGAACTGAATTATTCAGGATCACAGAGAGAAGTGGAGGCAAAATTTAAGATAAAAAGCAGTTCAGTCCACTTTACGAGCAGGCTTTTCCATGGAAACATACCTGAGAAACTTTCACCTTTATTGATCATTCCTTCTTCTCGTCTTCTCAGCAACCACATCACTTATTGATTGTGTCCATTGTGACACAATGTAATTTGGGAAAAGTTTCAGGTCTGTGAAGTCATCTATCCCTAGGAGAGTTGGAAACTCTTTGAGGGTAGAAACTACATAGCGCAGCTCTTTGAATCTCATAGAGTGATTTTGTTCTATAAAAACAACAATGGGATAAAAGAAAGATAAGGCCAAAATAGAGTATAATGCAGTATTGCTCTTTGGGTAATATAT
>NW_007797487.1:0-1344 GCF_000696425.1 Galeopterus variegatus | reverse complement strand
CCGCCTTTTAAATTCTCAATTGGGTATTCTGGTTCCTTTTCCATGCAGCAGCCTCACAACAACAGGTCCCACCTCCTTTTCTATTTCATGTTTACTCTTGAACCATTCCCAAGGGAAGCAAGAGGTATATTCTTAGACATGTTGAAGACTAGGAGATATCAAACACAGCAATGATGTGGGGAGGGGTATAGAAATGCAAAATATTTCAGCTCAAAATATACTACTTTGACATATTTCAATATGGCTAACTTGACAGATTTCAAGCTGGAAAAATAGGAACAGCTAGAAGAGGGCTGCTTTTGTGGAAGAAAGCTCCATCAGACTTCTTGTGAAGCCCCTCCTTTGCCTACTGTCTATTCCCTCTGAGGGCAGCTACATAACAAGACAGTTTCTGCTTAGCTTTTGCCTTCCTTTCACCTATGATCACTTCTCCCAGAGCTCGGAGAAACTTTGTCCCAGGCCACTGTTCTTTGGACCGATACCGCTCACCTCTTCCCTATGGAGACTGATATATAAGCTTCTGAACCCCAGGGGTTATTGGGAAATCATTCTCTTGCAATTTCCCTGTGCTTTTCCCCTCCACAGCATGTTAAAATAAGATGTTATACCTTTTCTTCTTATTAATCTGCATTTGTCAGTGAATTTTTCAGTGAACCTTCAGAGGGCAAACAGAAGTTTTTTCCCTTTGCCACTACAGGGGTAATTGACTAAATGGAGGTGTAGGAAAAAGCAATAAAATAACTAACAAAATTTCCCAGCCTTGTTCTTCCTCCCAATATTTAGAACTGTGCTGTCCAATATGGTAGCCACTTAGTCAGATGTGGCTATTGAAATTAAAATTAAATAAAACAAAAACCCAGCTCTTCAATTGCTTGGCCACTTTCCAAGTGCTCAATAGCCACATGTGGCTGTTGTTACTTTACTGGGGTGGGTGCACAGGTGTAGGACACCCCCCCCATCATTGCAGATAGTTCTACTGGACACCTAAAGAAATGAACAATTTGTGGTATAGCCACCAGAAAGGTTGAATGATGCCTCTCAATAACATCAAAAAGCCCCAGAGTAATAAGACCTGTACTCATTAATGTTAGTCTTCTGACAAAAAAACAGTTTAAAGCCTTATCACCGTACACTGCTAATCCTACCACCATTCGCCTAGACCATCAAATTAGCCTATTTCTGATTTAGTCTTGAATATGAAATAAAAGCTGATATCATGAGACATTTGAGAAAAGCTTCCAAAATGGAAGACAGAGACCTAATAAAAAACAAAACACACACACACACACACACACACACACACACACACACAAAGGATATGCAGAGGAAATAAGAACAGTGAAG
>NW_007797486.1:0-1344 GCF_000696425.1 Galeopterus variegatus | reverse complement strand
TGCGATCCCGTTACCGGTCAGTAAAAAAGACAAAAAGGAAAAATAAATAAATAAATAAAATTAAAGAAAGAGACTCATTTCTGAAGCTTAGTGAAACCACATAACTTCAGCATTTTCCTATAATAAGAACAGCCAAGTAAGAAATGCTACTGGATTTCTCTACTAATAAATTTGAGAACTTATTGATTCAAAGCTCCTCCACCTCCACTCAAATTGTTTCAGTTACTAGAACACTTTTATTATGATCAGAAGGAGCCTGTAAGGATTAGGGTTAGCTATAGTTTTTCTTCTAGAAATTGTCCTTTCTCTTATTAGCACCACGTAAGCCTTCTAGACCTGACTTCCTTTTTACTGATACCTTCCCTGCAGTGAGAGTCTACCATACTGAACTCTGATCCACTCGCTCCTGCCTTCCAAGGGTTGGGACTAAGCTTTTAGGCGTTCTTACACCCGCCTCAGCAAGCAAGTACTCAGTTGCAGCACTTGACTTGAGCAACAAATCCTCCCACATTTCAGGGCATTAAGGTCTAGGCAAGACAGCACTCCCTAGTCTTTTTCAGACTAAGTACCCATGCAGAGAATGGGGCACACATATGTACTTCCTTCCTTTGAAAAATATCTTAATTTTTATATCATGTAGCACGGTTGGGGGAAATCCTAGAATACTACTTCTGATAAATATTGCATAGTGGTTTTTATCCTTAGAAGCTATTGATTTAAATATAAAACCAAGCAGTGTGCATGTCTGAGTCATTTCTCTAGGCGAAGCGATGTGTACAGTGGGGGAAGCACTGAGCTAAGAACCCAGTGATCCGGTGGTGGTCCGGCTCTACCCCACCATTTCCCAGCCAGCTGTGCAGCCAGAAGTAAGTCATCTCCCATGTGCCTCCTCCCAAGGAGCTAGTGAAATGGGCCCTATTTCTTCCTACTCTATGGTTGAGAAAGGGTCAGAGACACTAGCTGTTCATATTTGGCATGTTTTTCATATGCTATTCAATAAAATGCTTGTATATCTCCTGTTGAATAAAAACAAATTTAACTAAAAATGTGTGTCTTGCAAAGTAATCTTGATTTTTAAAAATAAGAGGTAACTATCTTGAATTCAGCTATTTTGAGGGAGTTTAGAAATGCTGTTTTTTTGTTTTTTTCCCTTTTTTGTCTTTTTTCGTGACCGGCAACGGATCGCAACCCTCAGTGTCGCGCCCGCACCGGACCGGCAATGGGATCGCAACCCTCGGTGCTGTGCCCGCACCTCGCTAAGCCAGTGAGCGGCCTGTCTGTACGTGGGATCTGAACCCTCAGCGGGAGCGCCACCACGCTCCCAAGCGGCGCACTGTAGCAGTG
>NW_007797485.1:0-1344 GCF_000696425.1 Galeopterus variegatus | reverse complement strand
ATAAAGTATGCACTTTGTGGAAGTCACTTAAAAATGAAGACTGATACTTGATGGCTCAGGGAATAATCTAACACAGTGGTTCCCAAACTTTTCAGTCTCAAGATGCTTTACACTCTTAGAAATTATTGAGGACCCAGACAGCTCTCATTTTTGTGTATTAGATCTATTGATAAATATTTTAAAAATATTTATGGATAGACTCATTTTAAAACAGTAATAATAAATAAACCCATT
This sequence comes from Galeopterus variegatus, assembly GCF_000696425.1. Classification (NCBI taxonomy): domain Eukaryota; kingdom Metazoa; phylum Chordata; class Mammalia; order Dermoptera; family Cynocephalidae; genus Galeopterus; species Galeopterus variegatus. The sequence goes on along the minus strand of NW_007797485.1, from coordinate 1,110 downwards.
ACATGTTGAAAGAAATAACATATTTTTATGAAGACTAACTGTATTATCCAAAACCAAAGAAGTAGAAAGAATAATGGTATTACTTTACATTTTTGCAAATTTCTTTAAGGCCAACTAACAAAAGACAGCTGGATTCTCATATCTGCTTCTGCATTCCAATCTATCATATCACACATTGTGTAGCCTCTGGAAAACTCCACTGTTTCCAGTGGAGTTTGAAAGAGGTTAATAACATATTAGTATTACTACTTTAGAAATGCTGACCTCACAGACTCCCTGAAAGGATCTCAAAAACCCGTGGGGTTCCTTAGACTGTACTTTGAGAACTGATGATCTAAGAGAAAGATGATTTTGGTGGTAAAATTAAAACTCTATTAAAAGAGATAAAAGCAACAATTCCATGAGTTAAAATTATAAACCATTGTAGAATTCCTTTACCACTTATAATTACCAGCGTTGGAGATCTATAGAGAACCAGATCATGATTCAAAGATTGTTTTATTATTTTTTTTATTAAAATTTTTTTTTATTGTACTCATTTATGTTTGTTGTTTCAATACATGCATATATTATATAATGATCCAATCAGAATAGTTAACGTATCTATCACCTAAACATATTTTGTGTGTGTGTAACTGGTAAGAGGATCGCAACCCTTGGCTTGGTGTTGCCCACATGGCACTCAGCCAGTGAGCGCACCGGCCATCCCTATATAGGATCCGAACCTGTGGCCTCAGCGCTCCCAGCGCCGCACTCTCCCCAGCACTCCCAGCGCCACACTCTCCTGGGTGAGCCACGGGGTCGGCCCTCACCTAAACATTTTTTATTTCTTTGTGGTTATAATATTCCAGATCCTCTTTTCTGACTGTCTTGAAATACACAACACAATGTTATTAGTATTGTCACCTTAGAGCAGCAGAACTTATTTTCCTATCTTACTGTAACTTTGTAATTTTGTACCGATCTATGTCTACGAATCTTTCCCTATCCCCCCATCCTCATCCCTTTCCATGCTTCTGGTAACTATTATTCTACTCTTTATTTCTCCATTTTTTCTCTCTTTTTAATTTGTTTTTCTTAATTGATCCATGATAATTGTAAATATTTACA
>NW_007797484.1:0-1344 GCF_000696425.1 Galeopterus variegatus | reverse complement strand
GATCCTTAATTTCTGAGGAACTGAGTACTCCACCTTCCAGCTACACCTACCTTTATAAGTTTTAAGCCCTGGAAGTAGTAAGTGCATTCACACATGGTGAAATCTGACTGAAGATCCTTTATTGCTTTATAATAGACCTTGAAATCTGTATAGTGAGTCATCTCCTAGGGGGTACACCTATTTCCCCAACAGGCGGTCAGACAGGAGAGACAGCAAACCTAGTTGGCATGCTGGAGAATGGCCCACCTGATATCGAGATCAGCACTGTCACTGCTGAATGCCAAGTGCAGTGGCCACAGGCTCCCTTGAGGATGTCACACGGACTGACTGATGCTCCCCAGGAAGATGCCCTCTCTCCTCCCTCCACCCAGTGATCACATTGGTCAATCAAGTACCCAACTTAATATAGTTGAACATGTACTTATCAAACACTCTTCCATCGTGGTCCCTCTGCTAGGAGGCCCACGCATGGGAAAGGGAGGGTTCTGAAGCACAGCATGGGCCCCAGCCTTAGGAGCTGGCAGTCTAGAGAGTGAAATTAGATAAACTCATCAGGCATTAAATAGTCCAAGTCAGACAAAAATGTGTGTAAAAATAAACAGTTCATAGAAAAACAATATAGGAATTAAAAGAAAGATGTAATCGATGATTAGTCATGCCCAGCTTCCTGAGCCCATGCTCGGGTAAGACCTCGCCAGTGAGAATCCAGCCAGCATTGTCTCACATATTCCTGCTCAGGAGTGACTGTGCTTCTCTCCTAACAGAGGAGGGGACTGACCGAAGTTCAAGGAGTAGGAAGCACTGTGTGGAGTCCCACCGAAATGCCTGGCGAATGATGGGCCACAGCGCAGCCCCATCCAGCACAGTCTGCTCCACTGTCTGAATGCCCTGGGCTACTGCACCAGTCCCAGCTCCCACCACATTCCTGTCATGCCTGCGCTGGCTGGCAGCTCTGCAGAGTACAGACTCATCCGTCCCAGCCCATCTGCTCTGGGACATTGTCTGGTTTAGTGTGAACAGTGGGCGCAGAGAAGGAGCAGGACTAGCACCCCTGAGATCCATGCACCCTGGCCTGAGAATCTTGGGGAACTTCCCACCAGTGAGGGGGCCTCGCAGTGGAAGCAGACCATCGTACCTGTGAGGTTTCATTGCCCATTTAGAGATAGCCAGGATCACATTCATACCAATATCTGAGCTAGAACTAGGATTCAAGACTTTGAATTCCTACTGGAGAAACTTTATTCTTAAAGTGAAAATAAATTTTCCTTAGGTGAAAAGAAAGAAGAACTTTGAGACCAGCCTGGAGTTGTGGCCAAAGAAAATGTGTTCTCCAACTGCATTACC
>NW_007797483.1:0-1344 GCF_000696425.1 Galeopterus variegatus | reverse complement strand
AGAGAGAGAGAGAGAGAGTGGAGAGAGAGAAGTTGATTGCCTTTGCAGCACAGAGTTTTATAAAACCACTCTAAAATGGAGCAAAATGAGTTGTTTCAAAAAACAAAGCAAAACAAAAAAACCTAAAATATTTATGTCCCTATACTATCTTGGTAAGCTTAGTTGGCTGGTATAAGAGGAAAATAAGTTAATTAGGAAAAGGAACTAGGAAATTGCATTAATTTAGTGATTTAAGTATGAAAATTAAGGTGGAAAGAAACAAATGCACATCAGCCAGATGCACTTTTCTATTCACGAACTATACCATTTTCTCGTTCTGGCTTTTGGCATTTGGAGAATTTAAAGGGATTTTGGAGGAAGGACTGAGCTTGTCTAAGTGAGAACCTGAGCCATACAACCATGTTAAACTTATTCTTTTGACTTCTTGCTTTACAAATTCTCTACTTTAAAATTCAGCTCTTCCGTATTTCATCTCTCTCCTTAGATGCATGAAAAGCAGACACCAGATCCCTGAACTGAAGGCAGCGATCATTTTGTATGTCCCATCTTGTAAAAGAAAGCGTTCCAGTTGGCAAGCACTGCGGAGTGGGATGGCCAGCGCGCAGGCCTTCGTGGGAGCAAGAAACTTTGATTTACATTTTGGCTCAGGCGCTACTTTCCGGTTGAACTTGGGAAAATGTTTTCAACTGCAAAATGGAAATAATAATTCTCATCTCAGAAGGTCATTGGGGAGATGAAATGAAGCTCAAGTCAGTCATTTGTCGTTTTTGTATGTTACCTGGCACATGTGCCTTCTCTAGGCTTTGAATTCAGTGACAGTGATGAGGTGTGTATTGTTTTATGTTATTTTAGACAGGAGAAAGTCAGATATTCTATTCTAACCATCTTTTCCATACTAGGAGCACTAGATCTAGTTCTCCTCTTCTAGCTAGTGTTTAGAAGCAAATAGAATTGTTCCCTTAGTCATGAAAAAATTAAATGAATAAAATAACTGTCATTGGAGGTGTCTGGGAGAAACAATAAAAATATAATAAATATAGTATTGGCTGAAAAAGGAGAAATTGAAACAAGAATAAAGTTTTTCCTTTGTCTCAACTTAAAATAATCGAGAGTAGACACCAAAGGCAGATTTTTCATGAAGACCAAGATTCTAGAGTTTCTTAACACTCACTTCCTAGACCTCTCCTAAATCAATATTCACTTCCAGGCCTAATTTAATATTATTTTCCTCAAGGAGGGCCCTTAAAATTGTATAACCTTCAAGCTGCATAGCACCAGGATTCATCCCTGCAAAAGTCATCTCCAATTAAGTTTTCTCATTTTCTTTCTATGATTCTTCTATGC
>NW_007797482.1:0-1344 GCF_000696425.1 Galeopterus variegatus | reverse complement strand
TTTTCATTGATGTATGAATTTAATATTGTTTTCAGTATGAACTATTGCTATGTTTTACCTTATTTTCTTCTTTCTAACAGGATAATACTGTCCATCTGCCTAATAATGACAAATAGATTTCATCTCATGTGACAACTTTAATCAATTGATAGAGGCTGCTTGGGGCATTGTTCTGTGAACAGTTCTGAGGCTATGTCTGGCATCAGCAGGACAAAAAGTTCTTTATATCTGCCAAGGGCATGTGTAGGGGGTTGAGTGAAAATACTCAAGTGGAAGGTATTGGTCATTCCTGAATTGCCTGCTAAAAACCACAGGCAGATATGTTTCTCTGATGTTTCAAAAGCCCATTTGTAGGTCTAGTCACTACTGTCTTCCTATTATCTGGTATAAAATAAATCTTAGACAAATGAACAAGTAAACAAATAAATGAAAAATACTGGATTTTTCATTTTCATAAAGTATGTATGTAATGGACATACATTGGGATATAAATGGGATGGATAGATAAGGAAAGAGAGTCCTCATAGGCTACATCAATAAGCATTTCTTTCATAAACTAGATAAACATTAAGAATTTGGCAAAAAGAAGATTTAATAGGTAGTCTGGTTGCTTATTAAATCTGCTATCTCTTTACTAAAATACCTACTTTGTTAAGAACCCACTCATCTCAACTAGGCCTTTTCTCCTTAGAAACTTAGCGCTTTAGAATTTTTCAACTGGATGAGATTCTGAAATTTAAACTTAAATTGAGCTGAATTGTTAACATTTGAGTGCATGTCAATGTCTCCAGACCTAAACCCTCACCCTGTACTAGGCTGCAACTTAAGAGGAGGAACATGTGTTGCATACAATCTTTCCTCCTTCACATGGCCACAAATATTTCTCCATAAATATTTAATTTGGGGGTCATCACCTAATATTATGTAACTATAATATTATGTAACTATAAAGTCCTGTATTTATGAATTATTCCAATTGGATCTTTTTATCATCTTCTCTTATTCCAATTGGATCTTTTTATCATCTTCTCAGAAATTATACAAAGAACATTCCTTTAAAGAATACAAAATTATATTAATACAATGCATTTTTGAAATACATAGTTGAATGTTCAGAGTATGTTACCCCTCTATCAAGCATCAGGTTGTTTTTAACACTGATAATAATAATATTATAAATGATAACTGAAATGACAATTTATATAATTTTTTAATTTAGAAATAAAGCATAAAGGTTAAAATAATAGTTTCAAGTAAGATACTTGGGTTTATGTTATGGCTTGATGCCTTACTATGTAAATTTGGACATGTAACTTAAACTTTTTATGCGTAGAGTATTAGGGT
>NW_007797481.1:0-1344 GCF_000696425.1 Galeopterus variegatus | reverse complement strand
AGAGCGTGGTGCTGACAACACCAAGTCAAGGGCTAAGATCCCCTTACTGGTCATCTTTTTTAAAAAAAGAAGAAAAGAAAAATTAAAAGACAAAATATTTCCCTAATCATGTAGACAATGCTGGCTTTACTTATATTGCATCAATTTCAATGAGGATGCCATTGAAATAAAGCAGCAAATTGTGCAGAAGAAAATTTCTGGATAAAAACTTTTAGTATAAACAAAAAAGTCCAGTCAAGGAAAAAGGTATTATTATTGTCTTCAGAAGCAATAAAAAGCAATAGTGCTAACCCTGTCATTAGAATTCTTGAGTTTTGAAGGAAGTAGAAAGGTCATGGCACTACTCTAAAACAAGCAGAGAGAAGTTGTCAGGATAGTGGTTAGGAGATTGGGCTATGGAGCCAGGCAGCCTGCTTCAAATGTTGATGCTGTCAGCTACTGTAACCTTGGACATAAGCTGTAACCTCTCAGGGCCCCATTTCCTTGTCTGTAAAATAGGAATAATAATGATACCTATCTCAAAGACTGTGATGAGCATTTAATGAGATTAATCATGCAGGATGTTTAGAGAACTGCCTGACATAGGGTAGACACTTAATAAAGTGCTAACCTTTACAATGAAGAAAAAACACTTCAACGTACTAAGAAATCAGCTGCCACAAGACCTGATTTCAGCGGATGCTCTGCACTTCTCATTCAATCATTTATTCAGCAAATATTTATTAGCCGTCAACATGTCAGGCACTGCACCAGGCACAGAGGATGCAGAGAAAAAGAGACAGAATCCAGGCCCTCAAACAACTTCCCATTTCATCATTTCTGTCATTTTCCTGAATCAACATTCCCCAGGAAGATGACTCTTTATAAATGTGGGCCTTCCTTTTTCACATCTAGAATTCCTATATTTCTGCCAAATATTTATTTCACTCACCAGGCATGTTTGTACTATTTTCATATTTATTAGTTCACATTACTCTACATTACTGAATCTACTTAGAAATGGAGAGCTTAAAAATAAGCACAATTTTTCTTAATGTGATTGAGAAAAACTCCTGCAATAGATCTTGAATTCTGATAAGTTGGAGGTTGGAGAGATGTTGTCATTTATTTATTTCAGTTACTGGCTAATGGAAAACAATCAGATTTATTTTTTCACAAAGAAAGCATGCATTTTAATCTATTAGAAATGTTGGAAAAAATGAGACTCCATTTCATTTATTGTTTACCGACAATGAAATAAAATGAAAAATTTGGAAAACCATAAACAGGATAGTCATGTCAAACTAAATATAAAAGTCCCTCAGTAAAATTTGCCTGTAATATATCTTATATACACTCTGATCT
>NW_007797480.1:0-1344 GCF_000696425.1 Galeopterus variegatus | reverse complement strand
CACCACACAGAACTCTATTTCTCATACTATGAATTGATTGAAATTCCACAGAAAGTTCCATAATTGACCTTATTTAGCCATTCCTGGTATGAATAGTCCTGGTAGTGCTGAACAGTGTGAATGCATTTTTCATCTGTTCCTGAGAGCAAGATTTTAAAGAGAGCAGGGAGAATATTTTGAGTTTGGGGTACATGTAAAGTATGAGAATTAGTATTAGAGAACACTAACGAAGATAAGATAAGGCCCAGATAAGGAGATTAAAAAAATGAAAACACATATTTGTCACCTCAGAGTTTGCCTTATTTGGCCTTGCATGTAATGGCTTTCCAGCTCATGAATGATGAGTTACATGTCAGTTATATTCACAATTTGATTCCATCCATTATGCATATCAACAGCTATTAAAAGGAGAATGATATGGCTAGTTTTTCTCTTTTTTCCTGGACTTAGAAAAGAAAAAATAGACTCATGGTAATCTAATACCGAAGTGTTTTTTAAGAAAGGAAAGTATTTTTTTCATCCCCCGGAAATTACTCAAATTTTATCCTGGTTTTAGGAATATTCACTGAGGCCAAGAACCACAAGTCAAATCTCAGTCTTTGCATACCCAGAGCAAAAACCTCTGTAGGTTGGTCAGTTCTAACACCATCTTGGTATTAAGGTTCAGAACAGACTTTGCTCAAAGTAGGCCTAAGGAGTTCTTAACAGCACAAACTCTGCAATTTGACCTGGAGCTGAATCTGGAATTCCCAGTCCATCTCAATGTCAAACTATCCTCTGGAATGAAGAGACAAAAAGATCTGATATCAAAAACTTGTCAGTTTGTATCATTATATGCATGTTTAAACAGAAAGAAGAATTTCCTAAGAGGCATTATTAGACACTAGAGGAGGTTATGAAATTCCCATTGGCAAAGAAACTGTGTGGGATGAAGTAGGTGAGAGTCTGCCTTGAGGCAAGGGATATCCCTTGAAAAGTGCTCTCCAGCCCAAGAATTTCATGACCAAGCAATGAACTCCCATCGGAAAAAAGTTGATGTGAGAGAATTTCACTGCTCAAGGCCATGGACAATTCTACGAAGGGTCTTGTCTTGATTGTGTGCTTCTATTTAGTGGAACTGTGAAAATCGTAATAGAGAAAGGAAGACAAGGTCAATACGATCCCCTCCCACCACCCTGAAGAGTGATTATGATGAAAAAGAAAAGAAGGAAGCTGGAAACAAAGTAATTGTTCGAGAAAAGAATACTGGCCAATTGGATGAGCTGGAGACTTGTACAAAACACTTCAGGGGCCGGCCCGGTGGCGCACTGGATAGTGCGCCGCTTGGGAAGTGCGGCGGCGCTC
>NW_007797479.1:0-1345 GCF_000696425.1 Galeopterus variegatus | reverse complement strand
TAAAAGTAGTTATGTTCAATTGAAGAAAATTTGGAAAATATAGAGAAGTAAAATGAAAAGGGAAAAAAAAAAACCCAACCTGTAGTTTTACCAACCACCAAAACTGTCTCTACTATTAACATTTTGATAATGTCCCTTTCAGTCTTTTAATACTTATACATGAGGCTTTTTAAAAATACATGAGGTTTTTTCTCTTTCACACATGAGATTTTTTTTAAAAATCTTTAATCATACTACATCTAAAATTTCAGTGAACATTATCTGATGGTCATTTTTCATGTTGATAATTATACAGTTGTCAGTATAAAGTTAGGCTCTGATCATATTAGTTATTAATCAAAAAGTTTCACCAGCTCCCCCATGTCCACTAAATAAATTCAAATTCCTGAGTTTGGCATTCAAGGCCCTTCATTATCTACTGCAGCATGTTTTAGCTCCCATTTTCCCATATCCTGGCCTCTGCCCAAACACACATTCTTACCTTATGAGATCTCCATTGCCTGAGCACTTCCTGTACTTTTTCCACACCCCCTGGGCCTTTGCTGACACACATGTTCTAGATTTTAGAAAACACATCCAATTATGGGTGGTCTATGCTCAAACTGAACTCTTACTTCCCTCCAAAACCTATTTCCACCTCTATCCCACGCCCAAGCTCCACCACTATGTGTTCATGGCAAAAATCCTGGAGTCATCTTTGATTCCTCTTTTTCACACATCCCACATCCAAATCATCAGCAACTCCAGTCGGGTTTGCCTTGGAATATCTACATGAATCCACTTTTCAGCATCTGCACAATGACCTTTTAAATCCACGTGACCTATATTTCTCACCCATGCTGATGTAATAGCCTACATGTGGACCTTCCTGCTTCACTCTGGCCTCCACAGAGACTGTGTCCAATACAGCAAAGGGTCTTTCTAAAAGGTAAAACAGAGCAAACCATTTCTTGCTTTCAAAGCACCCAATGGCTTTCAATCACATTTAGAATAAAATTCAGCATGCCAGGCCGTGACTGTGTGACCTCATTCCTTACCACTCCCACCTTCTTTTCTTCCCCTCCAGCCACACTTGCCTCCTACTGGCACCTCAAACTCAAGAATCAGATTGTATCTTAACACCTTTGTACCTGCTGTTCCTTTGCCTGGACAGCTCCTCCTCTAGAGCTGTGCTGACCAATATGTTGGCAACAGCCACATGTGTGTGTTACACACTTGAAATGCAGTCGGTCTGAAGTGAGATGTGCTTGTGACTACAAAATGTACACCAGATTTCAAAGACTTAGTACAAAAGAGGTAAAATCTCACATTAACAATTTTTATACTGATTACATAATGAAATGAT
>NW_007797478.1:0-1345 GCF_000696425.1 Galeopterus variegatus | reverse complement strand
CTAAGATCTATGAGAACATTGACTGTCCAGCTCCTAACTTAGTTCCTGGCAAATAGTAGATGTTTAATAAATTTTGGGAAGATGGAAGACTAAAAATCATTAAATAAATGAACGAAAGAACAAATGTACATTCCTATTATGTTCAACTCCAAGGAGTGGAAAGAAATAATTATTTTTATCTGTCCATTAGTTTGGAGTCATGAACTGTGAGACGTACACATGGATGCCTAATGGAGACATGACAGTCTTTTAAAATCAGAAAGAGAAGCAGAGTCCTCAAAAAAAGCCATGCAAGAAAAAGATGAAGCATAACTTTTGCTAGACTACATTTTTTCTCATGCCCCATCCTTTTTCTTGCATGTTTGTCTTGTCTGATGCTTAATAAAGGGCAAAATGAAGAAGTAAACTTACCTAAAGAGAGGTCTGCCCCCCCCACCCCCAGCTTCAAGAAAGTAATCTCTAAGCACTTGGAATGTCCTGCCTGATAAGAGTGTTCTGTTTACCTGAGGGCCTTGGGCCCTACAGTATCATCTAGATCTCCATAGGGGCTAGAGGCTAAGGTCAACCACACGGGCAGTCAACCATGTCTACATGACCCACCCCCAATTAAAACTCTGGATACCAAGGCTCAGATGAACTTCCCTGGTTGGCAATATGCCATGTGTATTGTCACACATAGTTTCTGGGAGAAGTTAGCTAGCTGTCCACAACTCCGCTGGGAGAGAACTGTAACAGACCATAAATGTGAGTACAACAGCTTTCAGTGAGTTCTGAGTCCTTGTAGTGTATTATTGAACCTGGGTATGATCTTAGGGATTCCTGAACTTATAATTGATATCAGAAGTGAGCCTGGTCTGGGGATTCCTGAATTCTGCAAAAAGGTGTGTAGCCTGAGTGGCATTAGGACAAAAATGGGGTAAACAAGTGAACTACTTTTGGTTTTCTTCCTACATTTCTCATGAATCCTTCTCTAGCTCCATGTTAATAAACAGAAACTTTAAAGTCAGATAGACTTGCTACTTAATAGCTATATGACTTAGGTCCTCTCTCTCTTTCCTAAGCCTCAGTTCACTCATCAGCAAAATTATAAAAACAGTTGTACCTCCCTTATAGAATCACAGTAATGTTTCTGTGCAAAAGTGCATAAAGCCCGATGTTGTGCATATAATAAGAAGTAAACAGGTGTTTATTCTACACTTTTTATTATTGTAGTTGCTGCTACTCTCTAGTTTTCCTTTTTCCTCCTAATCCTTAGGTGTTGGCATTTACCTAATTTTAATTCCCTGGGTTTTGGTCGAGACTGCTAGCCATTCAGCAAAATAATTTTTCTCTTCTTCCTGGACAT
>NW_007797477.1:0-1345 GCF_000696425.1 Galeopterus variegatus | reverse complement strand
TGGTAATTGAAAGGTGGAGCCTTGAAGAGGTAATTGGATTGCAGGACCATGCTATAGTGAACGGATTAAAAATGGTGGTCAGTGGTGTGGTTCTGAGGGCTTTAAAAGAAGAGGAGAGTTTGCCTTTTGCTCTCTCTGCTTTCTCTGCTTCCACCATCTTGCAATGTGAGACCCCTGGGTCACTGTCACCACCACCAGATGGACTTTGGACTTCCCAGCCTCAGAAACTATAAGCAATAAATGTCATTTTTCTTAAAAAAAAAAAATTAGAGAGATGGCAGCATTTTATTATCTAATATTTTTATTTTTTAAAATAAAAAATATATATATAACTACCATTTTGAACATAAGGACTTGATCTAATCCCTGTGAAAAGTAAAGAAAGCCTATGCTTTATTTAAGCCAAGAAGCTGCATTGTTGTTGTATATATAATTTCCAACATACATTTAGAAATTTTTTAATTGTTTAGAGATTTTCTACATTACTATCTCCATTTCATCCACTGATCTATGAAACTCACACACTTTAAATATAATAACATAGAAGACTTTAATAACACAATTCATAAGTTCTATTTAATGAAAACATAAAGAAATCTGTATCCAGTAACTTAAGAATACACATTCTTCTGAAGATTTCATGGACTATTTCTGAAAACTGAACAAATGGAGCAATTCTTTAAAAACTTCAAATAAATGGTATCTGACCACACCAGAATTAAGTTAAAATCAATACATATCCAATCATCTATCAATGGACATTTAGGCTGGTTCCATATCTTGGATATTGTAAACAGAGCTGCAGTAAACATGGGAGTACAGGGATCTCTTTAACATGATGGTTTCCATTCCTCTGCATGTGCTCACTCATATGTGGGAGCTAAGAGAGAAAGGAAGGCAGGAAAGAAGGACCACAGTAGTGCTGTGATCCAACAGAGGGAGGGAACATTCCTAGGGCTACAAATTGGAGTTGAGGGAAGAGGGGGAGAGGGAGGGAGGTTAGGGGATAATTGGAAGGGGACGAAGGGTACAAAAGTAATTTCTGGTAATGGGTATGTCCCCAGTATGAATCTGGCCCCCACATCACAGGCAGGAGGGGGGACAATCAGCTTTGTATCTCATGAATATTTGTAATAAGTAAATAATTTTTTTTTTTTTTTTTTTTTTTTTTTTTTTTTTTCCGTGCCCAAAAAAGAAAAAAAAAAAAAAAAAAAAAAAAAAAAAAAAAAAAAAAAAAAAAAATTAAAAAAAAAAAAATTTTTTTTTTTTTTTTTTTTTTTTTTTTTTTTTTGTCTTTTTTTTTTTCCATGTCCGGCACCGGATCGCAACCCTCAGTGTTGCCCCC
>NW_007797476.1:0-1345 GCF_000696425.1 Galeopterus variegatus | reverse complement strand
CCCCTGACCACTTAATTGTGTGAGCACATATTTAATAACTGAGTCAGGTCATTGCACTGCAGAGAGCTCTGTGTTTCCAGTTTAGAGAACATTGTAGAATGGGAAATACACAGTCTGAGCTAGGAAACTCTTGTTGCTATTACTTTCTTTTATTGCATGAAACTAAGCTTGAAATTTGAGAGTTGATGAGTCATTTGTGTTTGCCCCATTGCCCTCACTCTGCAAAGCAGGCAGATGGGGTGTCCCACGCGGCCACCTTCTCAGGTGCTCAGAAGACATCCCTGAGAAGCCAGGGGTGCAGACGAGGTGCAGTCTCGGTCCTCAAGGCCTTTGAGGCGTGGCTTCCAGACCACTTGCTGCCCGGTCTACACTGCCTGGGTTGGCTGTAGCAACGGCTCTCAACCCACTCAGGCCCAAAGTTTCATTTTTATAACAAATACTTTCTCATACCAACTTTACCATCATAGCTAACATGAACTACTTAAACACACATTAAAAAATAAATCTGATACTCTAACACTAATGTTAGAGGAGAAATAAAACAAAAGCAACTTATAATGAAATGATATGCATTTAGGTGAAAACCTTTGGGACAGCCCACTGTAGAAGACAAAAATCACTCCTTAGGTTTTTAAAAAATTTATTTTACTTCTCATTTTTTTTTATTGTGGTAAAATACACATAACATCAAATTTATCATTTTAACTATTTTAAAGTTCAGGGCCACTGTGTACATGCACATTGTTGTACAAACATCACCACTGTCTAGTTCTGGGAATCTTCCATCACCCCAAAGGGAAGCCTTTACCCATTAGCAGTCACTTCCCATCCACACCTCCTGCCCCAGCCCCTAATACCACCAAACTGCGTTCCATCCCTATGGATGTGCCTATTCTAGAGATTTCATAAAAATGGAATCATACAGTATATGGCCTGTTGTGGCTGCCTTCTTTTACTTAGCATAATGTTTTCAAGGCTCATCCGTGTGACAGTCTGTGTGAGAACTCCATTACTGTTTATGGCTGCATAATATTCCATGATATGGATATACCACAGTTTGTTTATGCATTCATTTGTCAATGGCAGCCTGGGTTGCTTCCACCTTCTGGCTTTCGTGAACAGCAATGCTCTGAACAGGGGTGCACGTGGATCTTTTGGAACCTGCTTACAGTTCTTTGGGGTATAACCCAGGAGTGGAGGTGCCAGGTCCCATGTGTCTCTTTGTTTAACTTGTTGAGGAACTGCCCCTCAGATGTTTGAACATCACTTTGGAGACCATATGGCCTCTGGTGTGGACGGATTGTCTCTGGAAGCTCTGCCTCAGGTGTGGTGGAGACAGGATGGT
>NW_007797475.1:0-1345 GCF_000696425.1 Galeopterus variegatus | reverse complement strand
TTTGATCAACATATCTCAATGTTGAACCCCAAAAATATGTATAATCAATTTTGATTCAATAGAAATTTTTTTAAAAACCTTCAAAAATTTTTCATAAAAATTAAAAAATTAAAATAATAAAATAAAATACGTATCCAAAATGGAAAACAAATGTATCCAGAATATTTTTGGTTAAACAAGTTGTACAATTCTCTATTACCATATTATCAGGCCAATATTTCTGTACGCCTTCATCCTCAAAAGATAAATGTAAACTTTTCCCTTCCTTAAAATTGAGAATGTTGCACAATGTTTCCATCATGTGGGAAGAAAAGAGAAATTAACATGTATTAGCACATATATTAAAGCAGGAGCTATGACAAGCATAATCTGAATGCTATCTTGTTTCATCAGCTATCACTATACCTGAATAGAGAGATAGTCATACAATTTCAGCCTGGCAATAAACTTCAGAACTCATATAAGCCACTGTTTGTGTTCTTCAAAGAAGAAGCTGAGGCCCAGAGAGTAGGTTAGTGGTCATTTAGCTAATTAACAGCCAAGTGGGACTTGAGCCCAGTTTCCAGACCCTTAGTCCAGTGCTCTTTCTACAACAAACTGTGATTCTCAGGACATTTGTCTTCTGGTTGTTTTTCTTTTCTTTCTCCTCCTCCTCCTCCTCCTCCTCCTCCTCCTCCTCCTCCTCCTCCTCCTCCTCCTCCTCCTCCTCCTCCTCCTCCTCCTCCTCCTCCTCCTCCTCCTCCTCCTCCTCCTCCTCCTCCTCCTCCTCCTCCTCCTCCTCCTCCTCCTCCTCCTCCTCCTCCTCCTCCTCCTCCTCCTCCTCCTCCTCCTCCTCCTCCTCCTCCTCCTCCTCCTCCTCCTCCTCCTCCTCCTCCTCCTCCTCCTCCTCCTCCTCCTCCTCCTCCTCCTCCTCCTCCTCCTCCTCCTCCTCCTCCTCCTCCTCCTCCTCCTCCTCCTCCTCCTCCCTCTCTCTCTCTGTCTCTGTCTCTCTCTGTCTCTCTCTCTCTCTCTCTTTCTCTCTCTCTTTCTCTCTCTCTCTCTCTCAACAGTGAAGTTATCTCTGTTCTTAGGAAATTAGGTGTTTGAAGTCATCCTTCAGCACCTTAATTTAACATTGTGTAGTGATTATCAACAGCATACTAGATCTTACACATCATGCTGGGCATTTGGTTGGATACAGTAAGATAATAGATAACTAAAATATAAAGCAGCATATGATAAGAGCTTTGTGAACAAGTTCTACAGGATTTCAGAGGTGGGCGTTGGAAAGGTGGCCTGTGAATTGGGCTTTTAAAGAATAGAAAAGATTGTCATAAGGAGATAAGGGCTGAGGGTAGGAAAAGAA
>NW_007797474.1:0-1345 GCF_000696425.1 Galeopterus variegatus | reverse complement strand
AGACCCCTGGGTCACTGTCACCACCACCAGATGGATTTTGGACTTCCCAGCCTCAGAAACTAAGCAGTAAATTTCATTTTTCTTTAAAAATCACCCAGTTTCAGGTATTTTGTGATAAGCAACAAAAATGGACTAATACAGGTTCTATAGTTTTTATTTTATTTTAGAAATGATCTAATAAACTCTGTATTAGTTTCCTAGGACTTCTGTAAAAAACAGCACAAGCTGAGTTGCTTAAAACTCTAGTAATGTATCCTCCCACATTTCTGGAGGTCAGAAGTCCAAAATTAAGGCATTGGCAGGGCCATCCTCCCTCCAAAGCCTCTCAGGGCCGTCCTCCCTCCAAAGCCTCCAAGGAAGGATTCTTTCTTTCCTCTTCCAGGTTCTGGCAGTCACAAGCAATTTTTCACTTGTGGTAGCATAATTTCAATCTCGGCCTCCATCTTCACATGGCTACTTCACAGGCCATTTCAAGATATGGAATCAATCTGAATCTCCCTATGTGTCTGTATTAGTCTATTTCTGTTGCTTATAACAGAATACCAGAAAATAGGTAATTTATAAAGAAATGAAATTTATTTGTTATGTACATCAATCCATTCATGAGGGCACAGTCCTCGCAATCTTATCAACTCTTAAAGGCCCCACTTTTCAAATGTCATAATTGGATTTCCTATTCCCTTAGCACCGTAACAATGGGGATCATGCTTCAATGAGTTTCAGGGGGACTTTCAATCCACAACATGCTCTACCTGCCCCCCAACTCAGATCGTTTTCACATAAAAATGTATTCATTTCATCCCCATAGCCCCAAAGGCTTAACTTGTTCAAGTACCAGCTCAAAATGTCCAAAGTCTCATCTCTGAAATTAAAACAAGTTGTCTACTTATAATATACAATGGTGAGACAAGCATAGGGTACATATTCCCCTTCAAAAAGGGAGAAATAGACCAAAAGAAAGGGGTAACATATCCTAAGTGTGTACAAAACTCAGCAGGCCAGGCATTAAATCTTAAGGCTGGAGAATAATCTCCCTTGACTTTATGTCTGGCATCCTCTGCACACTGGTTTGGTGATTGGGCCTCCAAGTCACTGAGCAGACCTACTCCTATGGCTTTCCTGGGCTCAGACCATGCTTCAGCTCTCCCAGGCTGGTGTTGCATGCTGGTAGCTCTACAGTTCTGCAGTCTTAGTGGTGGTTCTGCTTCCATGGCTCCACTAGGCATGGCCTTGGTGAGGACTCTCAGCTGTAACTCTAACCCTACAATTCCACTCAGCATTGCTCCAGTGAAGGCTGTTTGGGGTGACTCTGCCTCTGTGACAAATCTCTTTCTAAGCCCCCAGG
>NW_007797473.1:0-1345 GCF_000696425.1 Galeopterus variegatus | reverse complement strand
AAAATCTTTGGAGAGTAGCAATACCTCTTAATGAAAGTCTTAAGCCTGTGATTCTCTTTTATTTATCCCCTCCTTCCCCCAAGAACCTGAATACTTTATTAAATTCTCTTTAAAATGTTCAACATGACCCTGCTCACCCAGATTCTAATTCCTGCCCTCAAACGTGAATGTGAGACATAATTGCCATCTCTTCATTCTCTCACTTAGAAAAGCCTTTTATTTCACCAATAATTGTCACTTACTTATAAAAGTTTACATGTTTCCAGCATCCTGTTTGCTCAAATCTACTTTCTTACCTATTTAGTTTTATGTGGTGATTCTTTACAGTCTAGCTATTTTATTTCATTGGATCCTCATATATATTTTAGTTATATAATTTGCAGAAATTGAGATCATTGGAATATATTTTACCAGAGCCATTATTTGTAGATACACAAGTTTTGTGCTGAAATACTTTACAACCAGTATGTTGTGATCCTGCATTTGAGGAGAATATAAAATGTTTGAGTAATTTAACATGTGAGATTTTAACACAGTTGCTCATAAGTCTTAGACATATTTTTCATTACTTTCTTGAAATCGGTTTAATTGCAATTCTGAGTCCTTATCATGTCAGATGAGTAAAATATTCAATCTTCCACCCCAGATTTGTCCTAAAGTTCCAATATTCTACAAAGAGCCATGGTGTCAATCTTGGTGACTGACAGCAGTTCCCCTTTGCTTCTGCCTAGATGCCCATTATACAGTCTGCAAAACCTCTCTAGTCTATTAGCTCTGTTGCTTGCCTGCCAGTTTCTAAACCTCAGTGACCACAATCTAGCCTCTGAAGGCACATCACACAGCCCTCTTTTCTCTTCTCCTACAAGTCTTATCACCTTAATTTGTGGACACATCTCTATTATAAATCTCTGTCTCATAATCCCCAATTCCACAACTCAATTTTCAACTTCTTTGTTGTCTTTGGAAATTCTATCCTTTCCCTACTCTTACTGCCTTTAAATACATTTCCAGAATAATCCCATCAATGATCTTGGACTTGCAATAATCCCCTCAATGATCTTGGACTTGCTTACACATCAGATTGAAAGGTTTCAGGCAACTACTGCTTTCTGCCCTGCAATAAGTACCTAAAATAAGGAAATACAAGGGGCCTGGGTATCTGGTTGAAACTGACAAGAAGGATTTAGTGACGTATAAGGTCAAATGGGGAGAAATGGCGAGCAAATCAGTCTTGAGAAAATAATTATCAAGGGTATAAAGAATACCCTTCATAAGGAAAAGAACGATGTGAAAGGACAGGTTTTAAGTGTAAAATCCATGGATTCTATTTTGTACTATTTCTATT
>NW_007797472.1:0-1345 GCF_000696425.1 Galeopterus variegatus | reverse complement strand
TCAACATTGGAAAGATCATCCAGCAACAAACAGAGAAACAGAGGATTTAAACTGAACTATAGACTAGTTGGACATGGCAGATATTTACAGAACATCTCATCCAGCATCTACAGAATATATATTCTTATCAGTGCATGGATCATTCTCCATGATCAGCCACACATTAGGTCACAAATCAAGCCTCAACACATTTTTAAAAATTGAGATTATTTCAAGTATCTTCTCAGACCTTGATGGATTAAAACTAGAAATCAATAACAAGCAAAACTCTGGAAACACATGGAAATTAAACAACATGCTCCTGAATGTCTTACGGGTCCAAGAAAAAATTAAAGAGAAAATAAAAAAATTTCTCAGAACTAATGAAAATAAAGACACATCATATGAAAACTCATCAAATGCTGCAAAAGCACTACTAAGAGGAAAATTCATTGCAAAAAATGCTTACATCAAAATAATACAGGATTTTGAATAAACAACCTAATGCTACACTTCATAGAATTAGAAAAACAAGAACAATCCAATCCCCAAATTAGTAGATGGAAAGAAATAATTAAGATCAGAGCAGAACTAAATGAAATATAAACCAAAGTAAAATAAAATAAAATAAAATTTTGCTTTTATCACAAAATAAACAAAATAGATATACCATTAGCTAGGCTAACTAATAAAAGAAGAAAGAAGACCCAAATAAAAAAAATAGAAATGAAAAAGAAGACATTGGAACCAGCACCACAGAGATATAAAGAATCATTAGAGACTATTATAAACAACAATACAACAATAAATTTGAAAACCTGGAGGAAATGGATAAATTTCTGGAAATATAAAAACTACCAAGAGTGACCCAAGAAGAAATAGAAAATCTGAACAGACCAATAACAAGCAACAAGATTGTAGCAATAATAAGAAATCTTCCAACAAAGAAAAGCCGAAGACTGGTTGATTTCACCACTGAATTCTACCAATATTCAATAAGTAATTAATACCAATTCTCTTCAAACCATTCCAAAAAATTGAAGCTCAGTTCATTCTCCCCTACTCATTCTATGAAGCCAGCATCACCCTGACAAGAAAACCAGACAAAAGCACAAAAACAAGAACAAAGAAACTATAGGCCAATATCTTTACTGAACATAGACACAAAAATCCTCAATAAAATATTAACAAATGGAGTACAGCAACACATTAAAAAAATTACACACCATGAAGTGGGATTCATATCAGAGATGCATGGATGGTGCAACATATGAAAGTCAATAAATGTCATATACCACATCAACAAACATCAGGGGACAAAAATGTGATTGTCTCAATAGATGCAGAAAAAGCACCTGACGAAATT
>NW_007797471.1:0-1345 GCF_000696425.1 Galeopterus variegatus | reverse complement strand
ACAGAACAGCTAATAATTTAGATGATATTAAAACTATTCAACTTCGTCCGAGTAAATTACAAGAATAAAATGAGATTTATTAAGGACAAAGCCAGAACAATCTAACAAAAGAGAAGGAATCAGAAACAGAAAAGGAAGAAATTTGGAGCAATGGCAACATAGAGAGGGACCAGGAGGCAATCTCTAATGAGAAATTATATATTAATCATGGTAATAAGCCCTCCAATTCCACCCAGGGAGCTCAAAGCACCTTGCAGTCTTAGCTGAGTCATCTGCCCGAGGGCCTCAGGGCAAGAAAGGCCCAGGCTCTTGGCCTTTTTTGGACCTTGGTGGCACTGACCATAGGCTGAGGACTGGCCAGGGGGCCTGACTGCTGAGCTCCAGGTCCCATGGGAGACCAGAGACCCAGCCATATAAGTAGGCTTCTTAGAGCTGCTGCATCTTCTCTGTTTATTGAGCACCTACTATGTGCCAGACACAGAACTGGGGCACTTTAAAATAATAGTTGAGCACCTATGCACTGGGTGATTATCTTCAAGGCATTATCTCAAGGAGTGCCCCAAATGATTCTGTACGTTAGGTGTGTTTATTCCTACTTTATGGATAAATGGCCAGGCTCTGAGAAGTTCAGCAACCTGCTCAAGGTCACACAGCCAGGAAGTGGCATAACCAGGGCTTGAACCCAGAGCTGCTAAATTCTGGAGCCTCTAATTCTTCCATCTGTGTTGAGAGCCTGCTGTGCACAAGGAGTGGGGGATGTGGTTCCTGCCCCAAGAGGTGCAGCCACAGGGAGAGAAAGAGGAGCCAGCAAGTATTTATCCCACAGTGGGGTGAATCCTCTGATGGGGTGAACCCAGGGGCTGTGGGGTGCATGGCAGGTCCTTGTAAACATCCCTGTCCTGGGGCAGGCTGGACGAGATCAGCCAGGAGTTAGCCAAGCCATGGGGATGATGTGATGGAAATGCTCCAAGGAGGTGAAGCAGCAAGTGCAGAGACCAGTGCCCTTGGAGAGCTGCAAGTCATTCCTTCTGAACCAAGCCTCTGCCATGAAGGGGACAGCGGGAACAAATGTAGCTGGAGAGGTGGGGACAGATATGCCTTGAAGCCAGGCCAGAGAATCTGGATCTTACCTCACGGGCACTGGGGAGCCTCGGTGGTGGGCGGGGGGTGGTTAACAGGCAGTTCAGGAGGGTCTGATTTGTGCTTTAGAAGGATCTCAGTGGCCACATGGTTCAGAGATGGAACTGAAGAGGTTAAAATGCTTAAAGAAATAAATCTATTTGGCTCCTATCTCCCACCCTTAGCTCTTCCACTGGCCTCCGTGTATTTACACATTGGAGGGGGT
>NW_007797470.1:0-1345 GCF_000696425.1 Galeopterus variegatus | reverse complement strand
CGTGTAATTTCCCTTATTTCTAGTTGTGTAGTTTCCAATTGACAAAAGCCTCTCCCAATAACTTCTGTTCAAGCCATAAATATTTGCTGAGAGCCTGTAAGTGTCCATTTTCTAGATATGAGGCCAAAGAGGGTTCATCTTCAACTCATGTACATATAGGTTATAAATAACGTGCAAGGTAAGACACACAATACATGATGATGTACCACCCCAAAATACAGTGCACTACTGACACACAGCCATGACATACCTGGTAAAACACGCAACTCACATGCCACATACACACAGCTCAAACACTATACATACCCATTATCACAACCACACAAGGCCACATACAATTAAAAAATTTCACAGGGAACACATATCACCAACACATATGAACACCTAGCCACATGCTCACTGCAACAAGAAGCGTGCATGTACACACACAAGCACACACATACACACTCCCATTACTGAGAGGGGTTTGTCAGCCTCTTCTGATTCACAGCCTCTTCTTATTCGATGAAGGCAGTCAGTGTGCGAGTTAAGCCCACCACCAACAACCACTGCACACGGTAACATACACACAAAACAAAAGCAGACAATTCACATTTCCACTCTCACACATGAGTGCATCACCCACAAATACAACTCACACTCACTAGCACACATGGCTGAGCAGAGATTTGAGCCCCCCACCAACCTTGGTTCCTTGTTGAGTTCAGGCATCTTATCCCAGAAGAGGAGCACAGCACTTAGCCGAGATCTCATCCACTCAGCTGTGATGCCCGCATGTGGGGGAAATGCCAGTGTTGGAACAACAATGAGGCAAATATTTAAGATCACAGGCACGAATTAGGAGTCCGTAAATCATACTCTCAGGAGGCTGATGACTTGGTCTACATGTGCTAAAACAGGGCCCAGATTGGGTCAAACTCAGGAAAAAGATCAGTCTGTGAGTCAGATACATAGTACACACACAGAGACACATGCACACACACACACACACACACACACACACACACACACACACACACACACACGCCTGTGAACACAAAGGCCCGCATGCCCATAAGGACACAAGCAGATCTATTGCAAAAGATTTTCAGCTCCCTCTGACCTGTGCTTGTCCTTGGTGAGCTCAGACACCTTCTGCTCCAGACTGTTGCCCAAATCCATCCTCGGCTTTTCTTCATAGTAAGGGAGGAGCCGTGATGAGCTAATTGGCCTATTTCTTATTGCCTTTTGGGGAACTGTGTGTCTAGGAGCCAAAAGGACTGAACCACTGGAGTCACAGGGGACGGTGTCCCTGATGTAAGGGATGCCTTGCACTCCTTTCTTCTTGGGCATGGTTTCAAACTCA
>NW_007797469.1:0-1345 GCF_000696425.1 Galeopterus variegatus | reverse complement strand
CCTCGGCGGGAGCGCCTCCGCGCTTCCCAAGCGGCGCACTAGCGCAGTGCGCCACCGGGTCAGCCCTTGTACTGGAATTTAAACTATCAGTGACCATGGTTCTCAGGCCTTCACACTTGGACTGGAACTACACCACCGGCTTTCCCGGGTCTCCAGCTTGCAGACAGCAGACTGTGGGATTTCTCAGTCTCTGTAACTGTATGAGCCAATTCCTTATAATAAATCTCTTTCTATATGTATGCGTGCCTGTGTGTGCATGTGTCCTATTTTTTCTTTTTCTCTAGAAAATCCTGACTAATAAACTCATCTAACTGGCAAAAAATATAAGCATGACAGTACCAAATATTGCTGAAGAGTGAAATAAACGGATTCTCCAATGCAGCAGTTTCACTCCTGTGTTTAAATCCCAGAGATATGAATGCATATAAATGCAATATGCATATACATAACATTTATAGTGGCATTGTTTTGTGTAATAGCAAAAAAGGAATAATAAGAAGAAAAGAATGACCGAGGAAAAGGATGAGAAAAGGAGAGGGTAGAGAAGGAGGGAAGGAAGGGAAGGAAAAAGAAAAAAAGAAAAGAAACGGAAGTAAAAGAAAAGCATACAAATATTCATCAATAGTAAAATGCATAGATAACTAAAGTTATATTCATAACAGCAGTATATTCAAACATACTACACAGCAGTGAAAATAATCTATACCTTTATGTATGAGTTTTATAAATACAATATTGAATTAAAGAAGCAAAACACAAATGAATAGATATAGAATGATTCCATTTACATAAAATTCAAAAAGATGCAAAATTATATTAAAAGATGTATGCTTAAGTGGTAAAACAAAATTTTGTATAGTGATTAAGAAAGAGGTTCCTGTTAGCCCTGTTTTGTCTTGATTTGAGTGACATTCACATATGTATTTGCTTTACAATTATTTTATGTTTATGTAGTTTTCATTGCATTATATTTGCCATTAAAAAAATATATCAAAAGTAGCAATGCACAGAACAACTTTATAAATAAATCTTCATCAACATTTCCGCTGATTTCCTAAGTATAGATCTCTAGAAATGGAATTACTGAGTCAAATAAGACAGATATTAGTCTGAAGTTCTTGTAGATAGATGATAGATAAATAGATAGGTTAGTTAAAATTTGTGTACCAATTTACACTCTCACCAGTTAATGGAATTGATGATATGCCTGAACCCTTGTCAGTGGGTTTTACAACTTTGCTAAAAGTTGGTGCAAAATAGATCAAAAAATGGAAACACAAATAGATAGGGGCTTTTTTCTCTGATGTAAAACTCATTTAAGCACAGCCATCTTATTTGTGTTCAA
>NW_007797468.1:0-1345 GCF_000696425.1 Galeopterus variegatus | reverse complement strand
AATTTGTCAGTCAATCACCAATTACATGGAAACATTGTGGAATCTTCATACAGAGAAATACATTATGATCCCACATATGTAAAATTTTGAAATAGTCAAAATTAAGCCATTAGAAGCTAGGATAGTGGTTACCTCTGGTGGGTAGTGATGTGGAAGGGGACAAGGGAATGGTCTTCTGGGGCTCTAATAAAATCATGTTTGATCTGGCTGGTGGTTACATGGGTGTGAACAATGTGAATATTCACTAAGCTGTACTCTTATAATTTTTGTATTTTTCTGTATATACATTTTGTACATCTCTGTATTTACATCATACTTCAACACAAAGTTACAAAAGTTAATACAAAGTAGTATCAGTTTCTTAGCTGTGGTTCTGACTTCTTGTTTTGTTTCTTACTGTTTTATTGAGTAGGGGAGTACGCGGCTGTGTTTTTGCAATTATTTGGTAAGGGTATGGAAGGGTTAACAGATAAGTGTGATTGTCTCTGGACCCCTTACCAAGTGCGCCCTGCCAGGGTCAATAAATTGAATAATCAGAGTCAGATTTCTAGAGATGGTAATTGATCTTAGAAAATCATCCTCCATGGTTCATGAGAGCAAGCTGAGCCCTAGAGAAGTAAAGTTAACTAAGTACACATAGCTGGTTTGTTGAAAAGCAGGGACTACCTGAGTTTCACAATCTCAGTTTATATCATTGTCATTCATAGGCAGATCTGATCGTCAATTACCTCTTTCGCATCCATCACAAAGACGGAAATTTTTTACCTACCTTATTCTCATGTGTTAAGTGATAATTCGCTTCCTGTTCAAAAGTGAATTTCTTCCTTAGGAGAAATAACCCAATATCTATTAATATAAGGCAGTTATTGACCAGATTTCCTATCATTCTTAGAGAATGGGATCCTGAGAGAACAGCTCTAGAGCAATTATTCCCTGCAAGGAACTGCTACTGCACTGTGAGAAGTCATTTAATCCCCACAGACCTGTGATGTAAACTCTCTTATTATTCCCATTTTAGAGATGAAGAAACCAAAGTATGAAGAGGTTAAGTAACTCGTCTAAGGTGCTGCGAGTGAGTGCTGGTGTGAGAATTAGGACCTGGGCAGACTGCCTTTAACCACTGTTATGTGGAATAAGATAGTTATAAGCCATTGTGGGGCCGGCCCGGTGGTGCACTGGATAGTGCGCCACTTGGGAAGTGCAGTGGCGCTCCCGCCCGAGGGTTCGGATCCCACATGTGGACCGGTGCCTGCTCACTGGCTGAGCGAGGGGCAGGAGCAACACCGAGGGTTGCGATCCCGTTGCCGGTCCCCGGTCCGGTATGGGGGCAACACTGAGGGTTGCG
>NW_007797467.1:1063-1345 GCF_000696425.1 Galeopterus variegatus | reverse complement strand
TCAGACCATGCTTATCGACCTAATTAAACTCATCTGACCAAGCTCCTCGATCGAAGTAAACGCATGAGGCCAAGCTCATCCGTCTAAGTAAACTCATCCGGAAAGCCCATTGATCAAAGCAAACACATCACACCAATCTCATCAATCTAAGTAAACTCATCAGACCAAGCTCATCGATCTAAGCAAACGCATCAGACCGAGCTAATTGATCTAAGTAAACTCATCAGACCAAGATCATCAATCTAAGTAAACTCATCAGACCAATCCCATCGATCTAAGTAA
>NW_007797467.1:0-287 GCF_000696425.1 Galeopterus variegatus | reverse complement strand
AAACTTATCAGACCAAGCTTATCGATCTAAGTAAACTCATCAGACCAAGCTCATCGATCTAAGCAAACGCATCAGACCGAGCTAATTGATCTAAGTAAACTCATCAGACCAAGCTCATCGATCTAAGTAAACGCATCAGACCAAGATCATCAATCTAAGCCATCTCATCAGAGCAAGGTATTTGATCTAAGTCAACTCATCAGACCAAGCGTTCGGTCTAAGTAAACGCATCAGACTAAGATCATCAATCTAAGCAAACTCATCAGAGCAAGGTATTTGATCTAAGT
>NW_007797466.1:0-1345 GCF_000696425.1 Galeopterus variegatus | reverse complement strand
GTTTGTTATGACTGGATTATTTCACGTAGCACAACGTTCTCAAGGCTCATTCATGTTGCATCATATATCAGTACTTCATTCCCTTTTATGACTGAGTAATATTTCATTGTATAGATATACACTTGTTTATCATTTACCATTAGATGGAACTTTTGGTTCTTTCCATTTTTTGGCTATTATGAATAATGCCAATATGAACATTCATGTCCAAGATTTTGCATGGATATATGTTCTCATCTCTCGGTTACATACCTAGGAGTGGATTATCTGTGTTATACGGTAACTCCAGGTTTCATATTCTGAGGAACTGCCCAAAATGTCTTCAAAACAGATACACCATTTTACTTTCCCACCAACCATGCATGAGGGGTACAATTTTCTCCCCAGCTTTGATGGTCCTAGTTACTGTCTTTTTAAAAAATATTTTAACCATCTTAGTGGGTATGAAATGGTATCTCATTGTTCTTTGACTTTCATTTCCCTTATGACTAATGATGTTAAACATCTTCCATGTGCTTGTTGGATAGTTCTATATCTTTTTTGCATAAATGTCTTTAAGTCTTTGGGTTTTTAATTGGGTTAATTTGTCTTTTATTGTTGAAATATAAGATTTATATATATACATATTCTAAATACAAGTCTCTTTTTCACTTTCTTGATGGTGTTCTTTGAAGAATGCAATTTTATAATTTTGATGAAGTCTAATTTATTTATATCTTCTTTTGTCACTCCGAGATCACAAAAATTTTGCCACACATTTTCTTCTAAGAGTTTTATCGTTTTAGCTCTTACATATAGGTTGTCCATCCATTTTGAATTGATTTTTAACATAAAATGACATGCGGAGTGTCTAACTTTATTCTTTGGCATGTGTATCTCCAGTTGTTCCAGCACTATCTCTTGAAAAGACCATTTTCCACCTTAAATAGTTTCAATACTCTTGTTAAAAATCAAGTGGTCATAACATATGGATTTATTTCTGGAATTTGAATTATATTTTATTGCTCTACATGTCTATATTATATTTTATTCCTTATGCTATATAAGGAAACATTCTACTACATTGTTCTTACTACTGTAGCTTTGTAGCAAGTTTCAGTATCAGAATATGTGAATCCTCCAACTTTATTCTTCTTTTTCAAGATGGCTTTTGTTATTAGAATTAACATGCCAATTTCTGCGAAAAACAAATTGAAACAATAAAACCGGTTTTTATAAATATTGTGATAAATCTTTAGATCAATCTAGGGCATATTGCTGTCTTAATGATAATAAATCTCCCACTCTATGAACACACGATATATTTCCACTCACGTAGGGCTTCTTTCATTTTTTTCAATGATGT
>NW_007797465.1:0-1345 GCF_000696425.1 Galeopterus variegatus | reverse complement strand
TTTTTGTCTTTTTTCGTGACCGGTAATGGGATCGCAACCCTCGGTGTCGCGCCCGCACCGTGACCGGCAATGGGATTGCAACCCTCAGTGTCGCGCCCGCACCACACTCAACCAGTGAGTGGACTGGTCTCTATATGGGATCCAAACCCTCAGCGGGAGCACCGCTGCGCTCTCAAGCGCCGCACTCAACTGAGTGCGCCACCGGGCCGACCCGTCTCTTTCTGAACTGTGTCATTAACTTTTTTGGTTGACTCTTAGCAAAGTAGGTGGCATATGGTAGGCATTCAATAAATGTTCATCCACTTTTCGCAATTTTTTTTTACAAACTTTGTTTTTTGCCATCCATGTTTATTTTCAGGGGTGGGCTGTTTGCCTAAATCACCATCCATGAATCTCATCTCAAATATTTACTGCTTCTTTTAGTTCTCTATAGAGTGACAGATGAAAGGTATGTTGTGTAGGAGTTGTTCCTTAGCTGTATTTTAGCAAGATCATTATTATGATACTGAGACATAATTAAGATTGATATTTACTTAGTGCCTATTTTCTTTTAAGAACTGTAATTGAAACATTATCTTATTTTAAGCCTTGTAAAAGCTCTGAAATGTAGATACTATTATTTCTATAAATAAGGACCTAAGCTTAGAGGATCTAAGTGATTTCATTAAGTTCACACAGTCAGTAATTGGGGTAACTTGGATTCAAATGATTCTTTATCCATTTCCAATGTACTTGAATGCAAGCACTTCAGTAATCAATCCTAAATTACAGCTTGCAAGATTCATTTTCATTCTCAATATTTTTAAAAACCCAACAGAATTAGTTCTCAATAAAAATGTGTAAATGTTTGAAAGAAGATCTATTTTGATTAAAAAGTTGAAATTCCAGCAAATTCAATGTAGAGCAGATATTTACTATAGATATATTAAATATATAAGCTATTTTATGTATCTGTTAATTGAATCTGGGTGCATATTTATATCTCTACTTAAAATCTGGAGAAGCTATCTGCCTCTACCTGGCATAAAGCTAAATTTGTAATACTGAAACTAGCTGCTTGCAAAAATGCTGAATCATTTACTGACACTTTCTGACATTAGCAACATAAGGTCCTAAAGCACCTGAAAAAGTTAAAACAGATGATCCCTGAAGATTCTTATATATGCTCAGTAACTTAAATGTCAGCAAGGAGTTCAATGTTCGTCACTTAAGGCACTTCCCATATCCAGACACACAAAACAAATTGTTAAGAAACAAGCAAGCAACAAACAAAAACCCAAATCACTGAAGTGTTGATCCATTAATTACATTTCACATCAAACAGACACATCATTTTCAGAATGCT
>NW_007797464.1:0-1345 GCF_000696425.1 Galeopterus variegatus | reverse complement strand
TTTTTTTTTTTTTTGGCTGTTACATCATAGCATCTTCAAGGTTGATGAAATTTCTTATTGTTTTTACCGTCAATGATTACACTGAACGTGCTCCATAATCTATGAATACCTTCAGGCAACAAGTTTTTTGGAGCAATTTCTTACTGTTCCAAACCTTGTCTTACTCTATATCCCGTCGCTGCTACCACCCCCAGCCACTATAAGAACATCTGCTATAGCCATGGCTCAGTGACTTCTGCCTTCTAGTCTTGCTCTTTTTCTGAAACTCCTCCTCCTTCTCTTCATCCCCATGGAGATGCTGTCAGAAATGTTAGTGTTTCCCTGGGAGAGCAGGAAAAAAAGGATAGATAGGAAAGGGTATTAGCAAATCTGTAGGGGATGGTGGGTGGAAAAACTAGTAGGAAGGTGGGTGACTGTGACAGAGAATTGATGAGCAAGAGCATGTGATGTATGAGTAGGTGGGAGAAAGCTTGGGGGAATGAGTCGAAGATGGGTACAGAGACGTCTTTTCACTGGAATTAATGCTTTTCACACACAATTGGTCAATGATGCTATGTGGGTTGTCTTCCATTTGCTGCCAGTAGAGGCAGATCCAGTTTCTGTGGGGTCGAGGAGCTTGTAAAATTTGGGAGACTGAGGGGTGCGGGGGTGGAATTGGGTGGGGTGGAGGGGCTGTCTTTAAAATTAAGTCTGAAAGTAGATATTTATTTAGAATGAGAAAGTAAATCACAACATATTAGTGGAGCCTTGGAGATTCAGGTTCTTTCTCCTGAGATTTTTTTTTATACAGCTTATCAGAAATGCTTATATAAATGCTTACTTTGTGATTGATATCTAGCTTCCCTTTCCCACCTATGAGAACTTCCAGAACTCTCAGGACCTGGAGCTAATAAGGCGCCTGAAGCTTAATCTTCATTAACTTTACATAAATCCACTTTAGCTATGAGCAAGGGAAATATGGTGGAATTTAGTAACCTGGATAAAAACAAGATTCAGAGGGCTGTGATTTGGAGATTTTTTAGCCTTTCAATTTTTATATTGTTTAGTTATAGTGTTCTCTTATAGCAGAAATAAATTTAAGCTTTGTTAAAGGGATAATTCACAGATTTATTTTTTAAAGGATGTCTTTCCAGAATCTTTATCATCCTCCGGGTAGTAAGCATCTCACAATTTTTATTCTGCCAATGACAGAAAAAAAGATTTTAAGTGAATAGTCCAGTAAGTCCACATATTATCAAATACATATTGTCCACAAGGCATTGTGCTAAATACTGTGGGAAGATGCACAGAGAAGCACAGGACACCTTTCTGGCTCGAGCCCATGAGTATTTTCATACAGTTAGAA
>NW_007797463.1:0-1345 GCF_000696425.1 Galeopterus variegatus | reverse complement strand
AAGAAAATTGATCGGCAGCCAAATGTGGTCCTGTTTGCCTTGTGGCAGCAATTACGCCCTGAACAGCGTTTCACTAAATGTCCAGAAATAGGTAGCAAAGTGCACTTGGTGGACTTAAAGGAGTTTTTGATTGCTTCTGAGGAGGCTGATGAAGTGTTCCAGTTTGATTAGGGAGCAGGCCAAGGTACTCTTCTTTTGAGGGCAGGCGAGGACCAGAGGCCTCACGTTGAATTGGCAATACACCGGTCAAGTACTAATGTGCAGAGTGTTTTGGCATTGGTAGATACAGGTGCAGAATGTAGCCTGATCTATGGCAATCCAGATAAGTTTCCAGGGGCCATAGTTCATACAGATGGCTATGGAGGACATACTATTGAAGTCAAAGCTGTGTCACTGCCATTAAGCATTGGACGATTGCCTCCTCGTGTGTATACTGTATATATATCCCCAGTAGCTGAGTACATCTTGGGTATGGATGTACTTTATGGCTTGCACCTGCAAATAACAGTTGGAGCGTTTCAGCTACGAATACGGACAATAAAACCTGTGTTCCAGGGATATGCTAAACATGACCCACAGGTGTTACCCCAGCCAAGACGTGTGATTAATATAAAGCAGTATCGCCTACCGGGAGGACATGCAGAGATAGTTGCCACTATATTTGAATTAGAAAAAGTTGGCATCATTCGTGCAGTTCATAGCCCATTTAATGCTCTGGTATGGCCAGTGAAAAAACCTGATGGTACCTGGAGAATGATTGTAGACTATTTAGAACTAAACAAAATAGTGCCTCCCTTGCATGCAGCAGTGCCTTCGGTTCACGACTTAATGGATCAGCTGATGACTCAGCTGAGAACTTATTATGTATTGGACCTTGCAAATGCATTCTTCTCTATTCCAGTCTTGGCCAGTAGCCAAGATCAGTTTGCCTTCACCTGGGAAGGGAGACAGTGGACCTTTCAAGTATTGCCCCAAGGTTATCTGCATAGCCCAACCATTTGTCATGGTTTCGTGGCTGGGGAGCTAGCCAAGTGGATAAAGCCCAGCATGGTTAGGGTGTTTCATCACATTGATGATGTGTTGTTAACTTCTGATTCTCTTAAAGATTTAACCCAGGCAGGTCCAAAGCTGCTAAGCCATTTGGAACAATGTGGGTGAGCTGTAAAGTACAAGGATCTGGGCTGTCAGTCAAATTCTTAGGAGTGGTCTGGTCGGGTAAGATGAGAGTCATCCCAGAAGCTATTGTAGACAAGATACAGACATACCCTCAACCCACAACTGTAGCTCAGCTACAGACATATTTGGGACTTCTGGGGTATTAGAGAGCTTTTGTACCCCACATGGC
>NW_007797462.1:0-1345 GCF_000696425.1 Galeopterus variegatus | reverse complement strand
GGTCATCCCTATATAGGATCCGAACCCGCGGCGGGAGTGCTGCTGCGCTCCCAGCGCCACATCCTCCCGAGTGCACCACGGGCTCGGCCGGAATAAACAATTTTTAAGTGAAGAAAATCTTAGAGAGCTAGCAGACAACCTTAAACACAAAACATTCAAATCATGGGTGGTCCTGAGGGGATGAGAAAGGAAAAGACATTGAAAAACTATTCAATTAAATCATGGTGGACAACTTCCCAGGTAAGGAGAGACGTGGACCTTCAGATCCAGCAGTCTCAAATATCACCAAACATTCAACCAAAAAAGATCCCCTCTGAGACACATTATAGTCAAACTTGCAAAGCACAAAGACAAAGAGAGAATCCTAGAAGCAGCAAGAGAAAAGTGTCAAGTCATCTACAAGGGAGACCCTATCAGACTAACAGCAGAATTCTCAACAGAAACTCTACAGACCAGAAGAAAATGGTATGATATATTCAAAATACTAAGAGAAAAAACTGCCACCCAAGAATACTTTACCCAACAAGGCTTTCCTTCAAAAGTGAGGGAGAAATAGTGTGTTTTCCAGACAAACAAAGACTGTAGAAGTTCACCACCACACAACTAGACCTGTAAGAAATCCTCAAGGAAGTTCTACCTCTGAAATCTGAAAAATGATAATCGCTACCATGAGTACACAAGAAAGAACAAAACCCACTGGTAGAACAAAAATGCAAATGAGAAAAAATCAAGAAACTAAACTTACCACCTCAGAAAACCAACAAACATCAAATAAAACAATAAAAGGGGAAGAAAGGAACAAAATATATTTAAAATATCCAAATAAAAATTGAAAAAATGCCAGGAGTAAGACAATATCATTCAATAACAACCCTAGATGTAAATGGATTTAACCTTTCCACTCAAAAGACACAGACTGACTGACTGTATTAAAAAATAGACCCAACTATATGCTTTCTTCAAGAAACTCACCAGACCTGTAAAGACACCTCCAGACTAATAGTGAAGAAATAGGAAAAGATACACCATACAGTTGGAAATAAAAAATGAGCAGGGGTAGCTATTTTTACATCAGATAAAAGAGACTTTAAATCAAAAACCATAAAAAGAGACAAAGAGGCAACTACATAATGATAAATGGATCTTTCTAGCAAGAAGATATAACAATCATAAGTATATATGCACCCAACACTGGAGCACTCAGATATATAAGGCAAACACTATTAGGCCTAAAGAAAGAGATGGATTCCAATATGATAATAGTTGGCAATTGGAACACCCCTCCTCAGCACTGGACAGATCATCTTACAACAGATCAAGAGAGAAACACAGGATTTAAACTACA
>NW_007797461.1:0-1345 GCF_000696425.1 Galeopterus variegatus | reverse complement strand
ACTTTATACTGAGTTTGAGAGTTTTTAAGAAAACTAAATAGATCTCTCTCTTGTTTTTTTTTTAACTCTAAGTATACAGCCAAAGTAGTAAAATGTGAGACTGATTTTCTTTTTTAATGCCATTTTTTAAGTCTGATTTGATGCCCCTGATAGAGAGCAAAGAGCAGTAAAATAGAGATGGAGGTCTTGGACAAGTCACTTAACCTGTCAGGAGGGGGAGTGATCAGAGGACAGCAGTGGTCTGCTCAGAGTTGCTGGGGGGCCCCAGTGAGATAATGTAGGAAAAGTGCCATGTAACTGGCTTAGTGCCACATAAATACAAGGTGTTGCTATGCCTGGAGTATACAAAATACTCTCTAGGTAAGTCAAATCTTAAGCCCCTCTGTGACAAGTGCCTAATGGCTGGAGCCAGATAAGCTCTCTTAGAAAAGCTGCTCCTATTTTAGGAATCAAAACCCTCCTAAGAACCAAATAATCCAGGGATTCTGGAAAGCTGTCAGATAAAAAGACAGCTAGAAATACTGGAGCTGTATAATTTTTATGGTGAAAATGTCTTTTCTTAATGCTTATTTTTTTCTTTCAAATAGACCGTGTATGCTTTACCAACCATTGCATTTGCGTTTGTCTGCCACCCGTCAGTCCTGCCAATTTACAGTGAGCTTAAAGAGTAAGAGATCTGTTTAATTTTTATCTCCTAATCATTTTACAACCCCTCATTAACAGGCACGTACTGTATTAAAATACACCAACTTGTGTAATGAACCTCTACAGATTCATCACCCAGATTTAGCATTTACTAACATTTTGCCATTCTTGAGCAAGTACTGTATTTTAAGGAACAAGAAAGCAAGAAAAACCAAAAGCCTGCAGTATTTTTTGGCCATAAATGTAGAAAGTGGCCAACCACACGAGCTTTTTAGTTTTTGGTTTTTCAAATACTGTATTACTTAGAGTTCAAGTATTTGTGTTGCTTTCCTTTACTTATGCTTATTTTGCAAATGAATGATTATCTTCAGATTTATCTGTAAATTGCTAAATGTATTAGTCTCTAATTTGCCTGTTGGTTTGGTGGAAAACGCTGATAAATCAAATAATAAGAAATTAATGTTAAGATCACAAACTTTGAAAAAAGAATACTGTTGTTCATTTTAAGCTATTAAGTTAATTCTATGGATTTATTTTGATTGTTGTTTTAGAGAAAACTGAGGGTCTACTTGTAAATTTCCTTGTATCCTCTTTTTAGCCTACTGTTTGTCAGACTTTTTTTTTAATTGAAGCATAATGGCTTATACATATTTGTGGGGTACAAAGTTGACTATCGATATTTGTGTACAATGTGTGATGG